>NC_057800.1:456046704-456313540 GCF_018294505.1 Triticum aestivum
AGATGCGGCCATTCTTGTCTCCTCCATTGGAAGTCCTCCCTTTGCTATCCTCCATTCTTCAGTCTGTCTTTGTCTACAAAGAGGTGGGCACTCTTTCATTGCAGTCCCAGACCCAGATATCTTGCTCGCACATGTGGATGATGATTCCACCCCTGATGTTTGGATAATTTCAGCATTTCCCCTGCGTAGTTCACTATCTTCCCTTGCTAGGACACCATGAGATGAGCCTTCTCTCTTGCCAAATTTGGCTCTGCCATGGCCGCTCTGGGACGAGACCTTTGGTAGAACACTCCTGTGAAGAAGCCCCGGGGAGAGAAGAGGCACTGTCCGGGGCATTCCTCCTCCACCCAGCATCTCCGGTGCCACAATTCCCCGCCCCTGCTTCGAATTCTCCGGAGCAGCGACCGGCTTGCTCTGCCCCTGTCCAATCCTCTTCACCGGTTCCACAACGCTGGTCTCGCCTTGCCTCGGCCGCTTCAAACGCCGACTGAGCGGCACATCGTCCAACTCCTCGACGCGCGGCTCCGCCTCGTCCCTACGCACGGGTCAAGGGCCGCGGCACCGAACAGTGGCGCCATCTCTTCGGCCTCGCCCCGCGAGCGACGGTGCTCGTCCAGGAGCGCATCGTACTTCTTCCGCAGGGCGTCGATGGCGGAGAGCGCGGCCTCGGCCTTGGCGATCCTCCGATCCCGCGCTCTGAGAACGCGCGCGACCGCTTCGAAGTCGGCCCTGCGGTGGGTGGTGCGGAGGAGGTCCACGAGCTGCTCACCGGAGAGGGAGGCGAGCTCAATGTCGCGCGCGTCGGGATCGGAGCCGGAGGCCATGATGTCGCCGGTGGCTTTGCGCCCTTGGTCGGTTGGGTAGCTGCAGGCTGGCTGTTGGCAAGGGAAGAGGGTGAGTGGGTGCTTTAAAAGTGTTTTTTCTTCTTCTTTAATTAAGGTGCTTCGATGTATGAACTCGCAGGGCTTCAAAGCATAGCATTCTCACGATACAACAAAGGCCACTTCATATACCGAGCTGGTCAGGCAATCTGAAGATTCAAAAGATCCGTGAAGTAATTCCAACGATACTATGGCACGATGAACATATGTGGTAGTGATGAATGCTCTCAAATTTATATTCGATCCACACACCACGCGACGAGCGTGGTTAAAGCCATCTCAAATAGACAAAAAAACATCCCCCCGTCTCATAACTTTAAGATCTTATATGATGAGATGGAGGCGGTAATAATTAATCCACACATATATAAATAGAAATAAAAACATGAATTAAGTGTGAAGATAATATTTAGAACAATTTTTTCTTCTTCTCACCACATAGGTCAAATTCATAGCCGCAATAGTTTAGCATGATTCCCTCGACACTGACGGACAATCTCCTTGGTAACAACTTCCGTTGTGGTTCCCTGTAAGCAGATTTGAGAACTTTATGTACCTACTGACTATTGGGACAAGGGATGGCATCTTACTCGCTTGGTGGTATCGCTCAGTCCAACCATCACACCACTGAAAATACCATCACGACGCTAGTCAAGTCGGTGGGAGGGCCGATATGGTGGATTAGAAGAGTATATGTCCCCAGCGAGACGTGGATAAGATGGCTTTTCTTGAGGAACTAGTCCAGGTGAGGGATTGTCGTGCAAGCTCGTGACAGCTCTTGGGGACTTCAATCTACTTGTGAACCAGGAAGACAAGAAGAACAATGTGGTGAACCGGCGGATGATGACATGTTTCAAAGCCTTGCTTAATAGATTGGAGCAAAAGAAAATTGACCTGAATGATCGGAAATAGACTTGATCGAATGAGAGGGAACAACCTACCAAGGAAAAGATTGATCATGTTTTCGCTACTACCACTTGGGAAGATTTGCATCCGACTTGCTTCCTCTCGGTCCTGGGCACGACGGTGTCCGATCACTGCCCTTTACTTCGCGACATGAGTGCAGATTTTCACACGAGCAAATGGTTCAGATTTGAGGCATTTGGACTAAAGCAGTGAAGTTTCACTACGTGGTAGCTGGGGCATGGCAGTCCATCCCCTGGCCGGGCAATCCTTATGTCGCCCTCGATGCTAAGCTACGGCCCACCGCAAAGCATTTGCAAAGTTGGAGTGACAAATGGATTGGCAATATTAAACTTTGAGTCAGCATTGCATTGGAAGTGATCCATCATTTGGACTTAGCAGCACAAACACGTTTGCTGTCAAGCGCGGAAATTGACTTGCAGAAGCTCCTCAAGCATAAACTCTTGGGCCTATGCTCATTGGAACACTCCATTGCAAGGCAGAGATCGCATATTTTATACCTCAGGGAGGGTGATGCTAGCACATTTTTTTCATCAACATGCTAATCATAGGAGGCGGCGCAATATGATCATGTTCCTGCATGACAATGGGATAATCCTCATGGGAAAGGACGAGATCACGGGTGCAACAAATAACTACCACAAGGAGGTGTTGGGTTCGGCACTAGTGCGGGATTACGCTATTGATTTCAAGGCTCTAGGTTTGCCAGTGCTTGATCTCGTGCACCTAGACGTGCCATTCTTCACGGATGAAGTGGAGAAAGTTGTCACATTCATGCCCCTCGACAAGGCATTGGGTCCGGACGACTTCACTGGCCGCTTCTTTAGAACATGTTGGAACATCATAAAGGTGGATTTCATGAGAGCTATGGAGTGCTTCCTCCAGAGGATATGCGGGGAATGCCAGCAATCAACAACGCGGTAGTCGCTCTCCTTCCGAAGAAAGATTGGGCTACAGAGCTGCATGACTTTGGCCTGTTAGTCTGGTGCACGGGGCAGACTTGCAAAGGATCTTCCGAGACTTGTGGGATTCCATCAGATCGCGTTCGTCCGTGGACGATCAGTCCACGATAATTTCAAGCTTGTCTAGTGTACTTCCAGAAGATTACATGCTCTCAAGGAACCGACACTCATGATGAAGTTGCACATTTCGAAAGCCTTTGGTTCAACCTAGTGGTCCTTGATGATCGAGATCTTGAAGATTTTAGACTTTGGGCAAAGGTGGATCAATTGGATATCTGGCCTTCTGTCCACGCTATCTTCTGGGATTCTTGTCAACGACCTTCCTGTTGTCAGCGATGCTATTCATCCTCTTGGTTGGATCCCCTACAATGTTGTTTACTCTCGTAGCTTCACACGGACATCTATCTCCCCTCGCCTGCTCTGGATTGAGCCAACATCTGTCTATCTTTGCGGATGACCTGATGTTCTTTATCAAACAAAGAGAGGACGAAATGAGGACTTGTGCGACAATTCTGGAGACTTTCGCGATTTCGCGTAAACTTCTCAAATACGTCGGCCATGCTGATCAGATGCTTTGACGAGCAGTGGCAACAAATCAGGGACATACTCAAGTGTGCGCTAGGATCCTTTCCATGGAAGTATTTGGGCCTCCACCTAAGCCCGGGGAAGCATTCTGTGACCTAATACCAATATCTCGTCGAACAATTAGCCAACAAACTTCCAGCTTGGAGGGGTGCCTCCCTTCCTAAGAGTAGTAGATTGCTCGTGGTCGAAAATGTTCTCTGCGCAGTTCCACTTCATGTGATGATGGCTCTTCATGTACCACCGAGGACCTTGGCCGCCATGAGCAAAATTTGTTGCAACTTTTGTGGTGCGCCAACTGTGAGGCTCAGGGGGGGGGGGGGTTATGCCTTCGCTTGGGAGTCTACATGTGCTCTAAAATGGACTTGGGGCCTAGGCATCCCAAACCTCTAGTGCCTCAACATCGCGATGCAGACTCGATGGCTATGGTTGTCCAGAACAGACAATTCTCAGTCATGAAAGGATTTCTCCCTACAAGTGCCCAATGAACCACGCACAATTTTTTAGGCGACAATTATGGCTCTGGTGGGAGATGGAAATAGCACCTTAATTTGGGAGGATAAATGGTTGGATGGCTACCATAGCCAAGAGCTAGAGCCCGTGATTTATGATAGAATCCGTAAGAGACTATGCTCTACATGATTTGTATACTCGGCTTTGCAGGATGGAGCTTGGGCGGTTGATGTGGGCTCAGAGATGGGCATTGACTTCCTCTAGGAGTTCCTGTCACTCCGGGCTCATACTGCCAATGAGGAGTTTACCGTGGGATCATCATGCATTATACGTTGGTCGTGGGAGAAGGATGGTCCTTCTCGTTGAGATCTTCCTATGACACTAAGTTTGCTGGGTGTGAGGTTACTCCATACACAGATTCCTCCTGGAAGTCTCATGCACCGCTCTAGTTCCACTTCTTTGTGTGGCTGGCTTCCAGGAATATGTGTTGGACCTCTGATCGTCTAGCCCGAAGAGGATTACCACACCAAGAGGCATGCCCCCTATGTGATTAACATGACGAGAAAATAAGCCACATCCTCATAAATTGCATCCTCGTAAGGACGGTTTGGCATACGGCTCTGGCTGTGCTTGGTGGATCTGACTGGGTTCCTCGGATTGATGACAACATGACTGATTAGTGCAACATCAAAAGAGGGGAGACCAACTTCCATAACGACATAAGGACAATCATCACCCTAATCGTGTGGGAGCTTTGGAAGCATCGTAATGTTGTGATCCAAAGGATTGATATTGAGGCTTGTGCATGGAAGAAAGCAGGCCTCTTGAAGGCTTGCTATGAGGCTTTTTTCCGGGCATTGTCTAGGTGGGATTCGAGGGATTAGTTTCTTTCTCTATCGGTAGGTGGATGGTGGTTTAACCACATGTAAATATGTAAGAAACTTGTGATGGGTACCCTTCTTGTCTATTGAATGATACACACACCCGTGCGTATTGTAGAAAAAATATAGTTTAACATGATGCATACATCTTGTACAATGTTATGTTACACAACTCAAAAAACATGTTATGTTACAGAATATTATTATAGAGACAGGCAGGGCGACCTGACGATGACAACCCATGAGTGACAGGATGGAGGAGGCGTTTGGGGGGGGGGGCTTGCCTAATGTGGTAGCTGTTGGGGAACGTAGTAATTTCAAAAATTTTGTATGCACACGCAAGATCATGACGATGCATACAAACGGGAGGGGAGAGTGTCTTCTACGTACCCTCGTAGACCGTAAGCGGAAGCATTATGACAACGCGGTTGATGTAGTCGTACGTCTTCATGATTGATCGATCCTCAGTATCAAACGTACGGCACCTCCGCGTTCAGCACACGTTCAGCTTGGTGACGTCCCGCGAACTCACGATCCAGTAGAGCTTCTGGGAAGAGCTTCGTCAGCACGACGGCATGGTGACGGTGTTGATGAAGCTACCGACGCAGGGCTTCGCCTAAGCACCGCTACGATATGACCGAGGTGGATTATGGTGGAGGGGGGCACCGCACACGACTAAGAGATCAATGATCAATTGTTGTGTCTCCAAGGGGTGCCCCCCTCCCAGTATATAAAGGAGTGGAGGAGGGGGAGAGGCCGGCCCTCCTAGGCGCGCCCCAAGGGGAGTCCTACTCCCACCGGGAGTAGGATTCCCCCCTTCCATCTGGTAGGAGTAGGAGATAAGGAAAGGGAAAAGAGAAGAGAAGGAAGGAGGGGGCGCCGCCCCTCCCCCTAGTCCAATTCGGACTAAGCCTTGGGAGGGAGCATCCTCCCCTCTCTCTTTCCCCTAAAGCCCAATAAGGCCCATATACTCCCCGGCGAATTCCCGTAACTCTTTGGTACTCCGAAAAATACCCAAATCACTCGGAACCTTTCCGATGTCCGAATATAGTCGTCCAATATATCGATCTTTACATCTCGACAATTTCGAGACTCCTCTTCATGTCCCCGATCTCATCCGGGACTCCGAACTACCTTCGGTACATCAAAACACATAAACTCATATTACCGATTGTCATCGAACGTTAAGCATGCAGACCCTACGGGTTCGAGAACTATGTAGACATGACCGAGACTCGTCTCCGGTCAATAACCAATAGCGGAACCTGGATGCTCATATTGGCTCCTACATATTCTACGAAGATCTTTATCGGTCAAACCGCATAACAACATACGTTGTTCCCTTTGTCATCGATATGTTACTTGCCCGGGATTCGATCGTTGGTATCTCAATACTGATGACCCACAAGTGTAGAGGATCTATCATAATCCTTTCGATAAGTAAGAGTGTAGAATCCAACGAGGAGCAGAAGGAAATGATAAGCGGTTTTTAGCAAGGTATTCTCTGCAAACACTAAAATAATAGGTAACAGATAGTTTTGTGATAGGATAATTTGTAACAAGTAACAGGTAACAAGAGTAAATAAAGTGCAGCAAGGTGGCCCAATCCTTTTTGTACCAAAGGAAAAGCCTGGACAAACTCTTACATGATGTAAAGCGCTCCCTAAGACACATGGGAATATTGTCAAGCTAGGTTTCATCACGATCATATGATTCGCGTTCGGTACTTTGATAATTTGGTATGTGGGTGGACCGGTGCTTGGGTACTGTCCTTACTTGGACAAGCATCCCACTTATGATTAACCTCTATTGCAAGCATCCGCAACTACAACAAAAGTATTAAGGTAAACCTAACCATAGCATGAAACATATGGATCCAAATCAGCCCCTTACGAAGCAACACATAAACTAGGGTTTAAGCTTCTGTCACTCTAGCAACCCATCATCTACTTATTACTTCCCAATGCCTTCCTCTAGGCTCAAATAATGGTGAAGTGTCATGTAGTCGACGTTCACATAACACCACTAGAGGAGAAACAACATACATCTCATCAAAATATCAAACGAATACCAAATTCACATGACTACTAATAGCAAGACTTCTATACCTCTTTCAAAAACTTTATGCCCCAAGACAATACCTTCATTAACCATAAAGTGGCACTTCTCCCAATTCAAGACGAGATTAGCTTCTTCACATCTCTGCAAAACTCGATCAAGGTTGCTTAAGCAATCATCAAAACAGGATCCATAGACGGAAAAATCGTCCATGAAAACCTCACAAATCTTTTCACAAAAGTCAGAGAATATAGCCATCATACATCTTTGAAAGGTAGCTGGTGCATTACATAAACCAAAAGGCATACGTCTATAAGCAAAAGTACCGAACGGGCAAGTAAAACTAGTCTTTGATTGATCATTGGCTGACACAGGTATTTGAGAGAAACCAGAATAACCATCTAGAAAGCAAAAATGTGTATGTTTGGATAATCTTTCTAGCATTTGATCGATAAAAGGTAAGGGGCAATGATATTTTTAGTAGCTTTATTTAATTTACGGAAATCAATTACCATCCTATAACCCGTAATAATTCTTTGCGGAATCAATTCATATTTATCATTAGGAACGACAGTAATACCTACCTTCTTAGGGACGCAATGGACATGACTTACCCACTGACTATCATCAACGAGATAAATTATACCTGCCTCAAGAAGCTTTAGTATTTCCTTTCTTACCACTTCCTTCATCTTAGGATTCAACCGCCGTTGATGATCACGAACTGGTTTGGCATCTTCCTCCAAATTTATTTTGTGTTGACACAGAGTGGGACTAATCTTTCTTCTTCATGATCTGAAAGGTTAGCACTAATAATAATAGGATATATCTTTTTCTCATCAACATAAGCATATTTAAGAGTATCAGGTAAAGGTTTAAGCTCAAACACGGGATCACCCTTGGGTGGAGGAGGATCCCCTAGGATTTTCACAGGCAAATTGTGTTTCAGGATGGGTTCCAGTTTAAAGAATACTTCATCTATTTCCCTTCTTTCATTCATAAACATACCATTTTCATGGTCTAGCAAATATTGTTCTAAAGGATCACTAGGAGGTACGGAAATAGAAGCAAGTCAAATAATTTCATCTTTACTAGGCAATTCCTCTTCACGGTGTTGTCTACGAAATTTAGAGATATTAAATTCATGAGACATATCACCTAAACCAACAGAAACAATTTCCTTATTGCAGTCTATCTTAGCATTAACAGTGTTTAAGAAGGGTCTACCAAATATAATGGGACAAAAGCTATCTTGTGGGGAACCAAGAACAAGAAAATCAGCAGGATATTTAGTTTTCCTACACAAGACTTCAACATCTCTAACAATTCCCATTGGTGAAATAGTATCTCTATTGGCAAGTTTAATTGTGACATCAATATCTTCTATCTCAGCGGGTGCAATATCATGCATAATTTCTTTGTATAAGTTGTAAGGTATTGCACTAGCACTAGCACCCATATCACATAAGCCATGATAACAATGATCTCCTATTTTAACAGAAATAACAGGCATGCCTACCACATGTTTGTTTTTATCTTTAGCACAATGTTTAGCAATTCTAGCAGTCTCATCAAGGAAATGAATAACATGCCCATCAATATTATCAGACAAGAGATCTTTAACAATAGCAATATCAGGTTCAACTTTAACTTGCTCAGGAGGTGTATAAGTTTTAATATTGCTTTTACGAACCACAGTTGAAACTTTAGCATGATCTTTTATCCTAACAGGAAAAGGTGGTTTCTCAACATAAGCAGTAGGAACGATAGGATCATTATAAGTGACAGTCTTTTCTTCAACTTTAATAGGTGCATCTACTTTTACTTCTATGGGAGGATGATATTTAAACCACTTCTCCCTAGGGAGATCAACATGAGTAGCAAAAGATGCACAGAAAGAAGCTACTATCTCAGAGTCAAGTCCATATTTAGTGCTAAATTTACGGAAAACATCGGTATCCATAAAAGATTTAACACAATCAAACTTATGTGTCATACCTGACTCCTTACCTTTGTCGAGGTCCCAATCTTCAGAGTTGCGTTTAATTCTTTCCAATAAATGCCATTTGAATTCAATAGTCTTTGTCATGAAAGAGCCAGCACAAGAAGTATCGAGCATGGTGTGATTGTTATCAGAAAGCCGAGCATATAAATTTTGAATAATCATTTCTGTTGAGAGCTCATGATTGGGGCATGAATATAACATTGATTTAACCCTCCCCCAAGCTTGAGCGATGCTTTCTCCTTCGCGAGGCCAGAAATTATATATATAATTGCGATCACGATGAACAAGATGCATAGGATAAAACTTCTGATGAAATTCCAATTTCAATCGTTTGTAGTTCCATGACCCCATATCATCACATAGCCTATACCATGTTGATGCATCTCCCTTCAAAGATAAAGGTAAGACCTTCTTCTTAATAACATCTCCGGGCACACCTGCAAGCTTAAATAATCCACAAAATTCATCAACATATATTAGGTGCTCATCATGATGCTTTGTTCCATCTCCTGCAAAAGGATTAGCTAGCAGTTTTTCTAACATACTGAAGGAATTTCAAAGCAGACATTTTCATTTTCAGTAGGTTCAGTAGGTTGAGGAGCAACTCTTTGCTCTAATGGTCGGGGTGAAGTTACCCCGAACAAGCCCCTCAGAGGATTACTTTCCATAGTAACAAGTGACAGTAAATTTCAGCACACTATATAAATTTTTCCTTACCAAATTCCACCTACCAAAGGCGCTTCACTCCCCGGCAACAGTGCCAAAAAAGAGTCTTGATGACCCACAAGTGTAGGGGATCTATCATAGTCCTTTCGATAAGTAAGAGTGTTGAACCCAACGAGGAGCAGAAGGAAATGATAAGCGGTTTTCAACAAGGTATTCTCTGCAAGCACTGAAATAATAGGTAACAGATAGTTTTGTGATAGGATAATTTGTAACGAGTAACAAGTAACAAGAGTAAATAAAGTGCAGCAAGGTGGCCCAATACTTTTTGTAGCAAAGGACAAGCCTGGACAAACTCTTATATGATGTAAAGCGCTCCCGAGGACACATGGGAATATCGTCAAACTAGGTTTCATCACGATCATATGATTCACGTTCGGTACTTTGATAATTTGGTATGTGGGTGGACCGGTGCTTGGGTACTGTCCTTACTTGGACAAGCATCCCACTTATGATTAACCTCTATTGCAAGCATCTGCAACTACAACAAAAGTATTAAGGTAAACCTAACCATAGTATGAAACATATGGGTCCAAATCAGCCCCTTACGAAGCAACGCATAAACTAGGGTTTAAGCTTCTGTCACTCTAGCAACCCATCATCTACTTATTATTTCCCAATGCATTCCTCTAGGCCCAAATAATGGTGAAGTGTCATGTAGTCGACGTTCACATAACACCACTAGAGGAGACACAACATACATCTTATCAAAATATCGAACGAATACCAAATTCACATGACTACTAATAGCAAGACTTCTCCCATGTCCTCAGGAACAAACGTAACTACTCACAAAGCATATTCATGTTCATAATCAGAGGGGTATTAATATGCATATAGGATCTGAACATATGATCTTTCACCAAATAAACCAACTAGCATCAACTACAAGGAGTAATTAACACTACTAGCAACCCACAGGTACCAATCCCGGACTTGGAGACAAGAATTGGATACAAGAGATGAACTAGGGTTTTGAGAGGAGATGGTGCTGGTGAAGATGTTGATGGAGATTGCCCTCTCCCGATGAGAGGAGCGTTGGTGATGACAATGGCGATGATTTCCCCCTCCCGGAGGGAAGTTTCCCCAGCAGAACAGCTCCGCCGGAGCCCTAGATTGGTTCCGCCAAGGTTCCGCCTCGTGGCGGCGGAGTCTCGTCCGGAAAGATGGCTTATCATTTTTTTATCATCAAAAGACTCCATATAGCAGAAGATGGCCACCGGAGGGCCACGAGGGGGCCATGAGGTAGGGGGCGCGCCCAGGTGGTAGGGCGCGCCCCCACCCTCGTGGGCAGGGTGTGGCTGTTGGGGAACGTAGCAGAAATTCAAAATTTTCCTACGTGTCACCAAGATCTATCTATGGAGAAACCAGCTACGAGTAGAAGGAGAGTGCATCTACATACCCTTGTAGATCGCTAAGCGGAAGCGTTCAAGTGAACGGGGTTGATGGAGTCGTACTCGTCGTGATTCAAATCACCGATGATCAAGTGCAGAACGGATGGCACCTCCGCGTTCAACACACGTACAGCCCGGTGACGTCTCCCACGCCTTGATCCAGCAAGGAGAGAGGGAGAGGTTGAGGAAGACTCCATCCAACAGCAGCACAACGGCGTGGTGGTAGTGGAGGAGTGTGGCAATCCAGCAGGGCTTCGCCAAGCACCATGGGAGAGGAGGAGTAGGGAGAGAGGCAGGGCTGCACCAAGAGAGATCAAATCGCGTGTTATGGGCAGCCCTATGCCTCACTATTTATAGGGGGAGAGGGGCTGCGCCCCCCTCTAGGGTTTCCCACCCCCAAGGGGTGCGGCCAGCCCTAGATGGCAAAGGGGGCGGCGGCCAGGAGGGGGAGAGAGGGGAGGCGCCCACTAGGTGGGCCTTAAGGCCCATTTGGACTAGGGTTTGCCCCCTCCCACTCTCCCTTGCGCCTTGGCCCCTTGTGGGGGGCGCACCAGCCCTCCTAGGGGCTGGTCCCCTCCCACACTTGGCCCACACAACCTGCTGGGGCAGGTGGCCCCACTTGGTGGACCCCCGGGACCCTCCCGGTGGTCCCGGTACATTTCCGATATCGCCCGAAACTTTTCCGGTGACCAAAATAAGACTTCCCATATATAAATCTTTACCTCCGGACCATTCCGGAACTCCTCGTGACGTCCGGGATCTCATCCGGGACTCCGAACAACATTCGGTTACCACATACAAGCTTCCTTTATAACCCTAGCGTCATCGAACCTTAAGTGTGTAGACCCTACGGGTTCGGGAGACATGTAGACATGACCGAGACGTTCTCCGGTCAATAACCAACAGCGGGATCTGGATACCCATGATGGCTCCCACATGTTCCACGATGATCTCATCGGATGAACCACGATGTCAAGGACTTAATCAATCCCGTATTCAATTCCCTTTGTCTAGCGGTATTGTACTTGCCCGAGATTCGATCGTCGGTATACCGATACCTTGTTCAATCTCGTTACCGGCAAGTCTCTTTACTCGTTCCGTAACACATCATCCCGTGATCAACCCCTTGGTCACATTGTGCACATAATGATGATGTCCTACCGAGTGGGCCCAGAGATACCTCTCCGTTTACACGGAGTGACAACTCCCAGTCTCGATCCGCATAAAACAATAGATACTTTCGGAGATACCTGTAGTGCACCTTTATAGTCACCCAGTTACGTTGTGACGTTTGATACACCCAAAGCACTCCTACTGTATCCAGGAGTTACACGCTCTCATGGTCAAAGGAAGAGATACTTGACATTGGCAAAGCTCTAGCAAACGAACTACACGATCTTTGTGCTAGGCTTAGGACTGGGTCTTATACATCACATCATTCTCCTAATGATGTGATCCCGTTATCAATGACATCCAATGTCCATAGCCAGGAAACCATGACTATCTGTTGATCACAACGAGCTAGTCAACTAGAGGCTCACTAGGGACATATTGTGGTCTATGTATTCACACGTGTATTATGATTTCCGAATAATACAGTTATAGCATGAATAAAAGACTATTATCATGAACAAAGAAATATAATAATAACACTTTTATTATTGCCTCTAGGGCATATTTCCAACAGTCTCCCACTTGCACTAGAGTCAATAATCTAGTTCACATCACCATGTGATTAACACTGACAGGTCACATCACCATGTGACCAACATCCAAAGAGTTTACTAGTGTCACTAAACTAGTTCACATCATCATGTGATCAAGACTCAATGAGATCTGGGGTTTGGTCATGTTCTGCTTGTGAGAGAGGTTTTAGTCAACGGGTCTGAACCTTTCAGATCCGTGTGCGCTTTACAAATCTCTATGTCATCTCCTAGATGTAGCTCCCACATTCTATTTGGAGCTATTCCAAATAACTGTTCTACTTGGAGCTATTCTAAATTGTTGCTCCATTATACGTATCCGGTATCTCTACTCAGAGCTATCCGGATAGGTGTTAAGCTTGCATCGACGTAACCCTTTACGACGAACTCTTTTACCACCTCCATAATCGAGAAAATTTCTTAGTCCACTAGTTACTAAGGATAACTTTGACCGCTGTCCTGTGATCCATTCATGGATCACTCTTGTACCCCTTGACTGACTCATGGCAAGGCACACTTCAGGTGCGGTACACAGCATAGCATACTGAAGAGCCTACGTCTTAAGCATAGGGGACGACCTTCGTCCTTTCTCTCTATTCTGCCGTGGTCGAGCTTTAAGTCTTAACTTCGTACCTTACAACTCAGGCAAGAACTCCTTCTTTGACTGGTCCATCTTGAACACCTTCAAGATCATGTCAAGGTATGTGCTCATTTGAAAGTACCATTAAGCGTTTTGATCTATCCTTATAGATCTTGATGCTCAATGCTCAAGCAGCTTAATCCAGGCTTTCCATTGAAAAACACTTTCAAAATAACCCTATATGCTTTCTAGAAATTCTACGTCATTTCTGATCAACAATATGTCAACAACATATACTCATCAGAAATTCTATAGTGCTCCCACTCACTTCTTTGGAAATACAAGTTTCTCATAAACTTTGTATAGACCCAAAATCTTTGATCATCTTATCAAAGCATACATTCCAACTCCGAGATGCTTACTCCAGTCCTTAGAAGGATCGCTGGAGCCAGCATACCTTTTAGCATCCTTAGGATCGACAAAACCTTTCTGATTGTATCGCATACAACCTTTCCTTACGACTGGTAAGGAAACTCGTTTTGACATCCATCTGCCAGATTTCATAAATGCAGCTTGTGCTAACGTGATTCCGACGGACTTTAAGCATCGCTACGGATGAGAAAATCTCATCGTAGTCAACTCCTTGAACTTGTGAAAAAAACTCTTCGCCACAAGTCGAGCTTCATGGACGGTGACATTACCGTCCACGTTCGTCTTCTTCTTAAAGATCCATTTATCTCAATGGCTTGCCGATCATTGGGCAAGTCCACCAAAGTCCATGCTTTGTTCTGATACATGGATCCTATCTCGGATTTCATGGTTTCTAACCATTCGTCGGAATATGGGCCCACCATCGCTTCTCCATAGTTCGTAGGTTCATTGTTGTCTAGCAACATGACCTTCAAGACAAGATTACGTACCACTCTGAAGTAGTACGTATCCTTGTCATCCTACGAGGTTTGGTAGTGACTTGATCCGAAGTTTCATGATCAATATCATAAGCTTCCACTTCAATTGGTGTAGGTGCCACAGGAACAACTTCCTGTGCCCTGCCACACACTAGTTGAAGAGACGGTTCAATAACCTCATCAAGTTTCCACCATCCTCCCACTCAATTCTTTCGAGAGAAACTTTTCCTCGAGAAAGGACCTGATTCTAGAAACAATCCCTTATTGCTTTCGGATCTGAGACAGGAGGTATACCCAACTGTTTTGGGTGTCCTATGAAGATGCATTTTGTCCGCTTTGGGTTCGAGCTTATCAAGCTGAAACTTTTTCACATAAGCGTCGCAGCCCCAAACCTTTAAGAAACGACAACTTAGGTTTCTCTAAACCATAATTCATACGGTGTCATCTCATCGGAATTACGTGGTGCCCTATTTAAAGTGAATGTGTTTGTCTTTAATGCCTAACCCATAAACTATCGTGGCAGTTCGATAAGAGACATCATGGTATGCATCATATCCAATAGGGTGCAACTATGATGTTCGGACACACCATCACACTATGGTGTTCCAGGCGGTATTAATTGCGAAACAATTTCCACAATGTCTTAATTGTGTGCCAAAACTCGTGACTCAGATATTCATCTCTATGATCATATCATAGACATTTTATCCTCTTGTCACAATGATCTTCAACTTCACTCCGAAATTACTTGAACCATTCAATAATTCAGACTTGTGTTTCATCAAGTAAATATACTCAACATTTACTCGAATCATCTGTGAAGTAAGAACATAACGATATTCACTGCATGCCTCAGCACTCATTGGACTGCACACATCAAAATGTGTTACTTCCAACAAGTTGCTATCTTGTTCCATCTTACTGAAAACGAGGCTCTTCAGTCATCTTGCCCATGTGGTATGATTTGCATATCTCAAGTGATTCAAAATCAAGTGAGCCCGAACGATCCATTTGCATGGAGTTTCTTCATGCATATACACCAATAGACATGGTTCGCATGTCTCAAACTTTTCAAAAACGAGTGAGTCCAAAGATCCATCAACATGGAGCTTCTTCATGCGTTTTATACCAATATGACTTACATGGCAGTGCCACAAGTAAGTGGTACTATCATTACTATCTTATATCTTTTGGCATGAAAATGTGTATCACTACGATCGAGATTCAATAAACCATTCAGGTTTAATACTAATCTTGATGGTAGAGGGAGCGTGCGATGCTTGATCACATCAACCTTGGAAACACTTCCAACACATATCGTCAGCTCACCTTTAGCTAGTCTCCTTTTATTCCGTAGCTTTTATTTCGAGTTACTAACACTTAGCAACCGAACCGGTATCCTGTACCCTGGTGCTACTAGGAGTACTAGTAAAGTACACATTAACATAATGTATATCCAATATACTTCTATCGACCTGGCCAGCCTTCTCATCTACCAAGTATCTAGGGTGGTTCCGCTTCAGTGTCCGTTCCTCTCATTACAGAAGCACTTAGTCTCGGGTTTGGGTTCAACCTTGGGTTTCTTCACTAGAGCAGCAACTGTTTTGCCGTTTCATGAAGTATCCCTTGTTACCCTTGCCCTTCTTGAAACTAGTGGTTTTACCAACCATCAACAATTGATGCTCCTACTTGACTTCTACTTTCGTGGTGTCAAACATCACGAACACTTCAAGGATCATCATATCTATCCCTGATATGTTATAGTTCATCACGAAGCTCTAGCAGCTTGGTGACAATGACTTTGGAGAAACATCACTATCTCATTTGGAAGATCAACTCCCACTCGATTCAAGTGATTGTTGCACTCAGACAATCTGAGCACAAGCTCAACGATTGAGCTTTTCTCCCTTAGTTTGCAGGTTAAGAAAATCGTCGGAGGTCTTATACCTCTTGACGTGGGCATGAGCCTGAAATCCCAATTTCAGCCCTCGAAACATCTCATATGTTCCGCGATGTTTCGAAAACGTCTTTGGTGCCTCTACTCTAAACCATTTAACTGAACTATCACGTAGTTATCAAAACGTGTATGTCAGATGTTCGCAACATCCACAGACAACATTCGAGGTTCAACACACTGAGCAGTGCATTAAGGACATAAGCTTTCTACTGTCCGCATAATTGCTACTTTCAACTTTCAAACTATATTTTCTCTAGGAACATATCTAAAACAGTAGAACTAAAGCGCGAGCTATGACATAATTTGCAAAAGGTCTTTTGACTATGTTCAGGATAATTAAGTTCATCTTATGAACTCCCACTCAGATAGACATCCCTCTAGTCATCTAAGTGATTACATGATCCGAGTCAACTAGGCCGTGTCCGATCATCACGTGAGACGGACTAGTCATCATCGGTGAACATCTTCGTGTTGATCGTATCTACTATACGACTCATGCTCGACCTTTCGGTCTCCGTGTTCCGAGGCCATGTCTGCACATGCTAGGCTCGTCAAGTTAACCCTAAGTGTTTTCGCTGTGTAAAACTGTCTTACACCCGTTGTATGTGAACGTAAGAATCCATCACACCCGATCATCACGTGGTGCTTAGAAGCGACGAACTGTAGCAACGGTGCACAGTTAGGGGAGAACACTTCTTGAAATTTTGTAAGGGATCATCTTATTTACTACCGTCGTCCTAAGCAAACAAGATGCATAAACATGATAAACATCACATGCAATCAAATAGAGTAGTGACATGATATGGCCAATATCATATAGCTCCTTTGATCTTCATCTTCGGGGCTCCATGATCATCTTGTCACCGGCTTGACACCATGATCTCCATCATCATGATCTCCATCATCGTGTCTTCATGAAGTTGTCACGCCAACGACTACTTCTACTTCTATGACTAACGCGTTTAGCAATAAAGTAAAGTAGTTTACATGGCGTTCTTCAATGACACGCAGGTCATACGATAAATAAAGACAACTCCTATGGCTCCTGCCGGTTGTCATACTCATCAACATGCAAGTCGTGAATCCTATTACAAGAACATGATCAATCTCATACATCACATATATCATTCATCACATCCTTTTGGCCATATCACATCACATAGCATACCCTGCAAAAACAAGTTAGACGTCCTCTAATTGTTGTTTGCATGTTTTACGTGGCTGCTATGGGTTTCTAGCAAGAACGTTTCTTACCTACGCAAAACCACAACGTGATATGCCAATTGCTATTTACCCTTCATAAGGACCCTTTTCATCGAATCCGTTCCGACTAAAGTGGGAGAGACTGGCACCCGCTAGCCACCTTATGCACCAAGTGCATGTCAATCGGTGGAACCTGTCTCACGTAAGAGTACGTGTAAGGTCGGTCCGGGCCGCTTCATCACACAATACCGTCGAAACAAGATTGGACTAGTAACGGTAAGCATATTGAACAACATCAACGCCCACAACTACTTTGTGTTCTACTCGTGCAAAGAATCTACGCAATAGACCTAGCTCATGATGCCACTGTTGGGGAACGTAGCAGAAATTCAAAATTTTCCTACGTGTCACCAAGATCTATCTATGGAGAAACCAGTTACGAGTAGAAGGAGAGTGCATCTACATACCCTTGTAGATCGCTAAGCGGAAGCGTTCAAGTGAACGGGGTTGATGGAGTCGTACTCGTCGTGATTCAAATCACCGATGATCAAGTGCAGAACGGACGGCACCTCCGCGTTCAACACACGTACAGCCCGGTGACGTCTCCCACGCCTTGATCCAGCAAGGAGAGAGGGAGAGGTTGAGGAAGACTCCATCCAACAGCAGCACAACGGCGTGGTGGTGGTGGAGGAGTGTGGCAATCCAGCAGGGCTTCGCCAAGCACCATGGGAGAGGAGGAGTAGGGAGAGAGGCAGGGCTGCACCAAGAGAGATCAAATCGCGTGTTATGGGCAGCCCTATGCCTCACTATTTATAGGGGGAGAGGGGCTGCGCCCCCCTCTAGGGTTTCCCACCCCCAAGGGGTGCGGCCAGCCCTAGATGGCAAAGGGGGCGGCGGCCAGGAGGGGGAGAGAGGGGAGGCGCCCACTAGGTGGGCCTTAAGGCCCATCTGGACTAGGGTTTGCCCCCTCCCACTCTCCCTTGCGCCTTGGCCCCTTGTGGGGGGCGCACCAGCCCTCCTAGGGGCTGGTCCCCTCCCACACTTGGCCCACACAACCTGCTGGGGCAGGTGGCCCCACTTGGTGGACCCCCGGGACCCTCCCGGTGGTCCCGGTACATTTCCGATATCGCCCGAAACTTTTCCGGTGACCAAAATAAGACTTCCCATATATAAATCTTTACCTCCGGACCATTCCGGAACTCCTCATGACGTCCGGGATCTCATCCGGGACTCCGAACAACATTTGGTTACCACATACAAGCTTCCTTTATAACCCTAGCGTCATCGAACCTTAAGTGTGTAGACCCTACGGGTTCGGGAGACATGTAGACATGACCGAGACGTTCTCCGGTCAATAACCAACAGCGGGATCTGGATACCCATGATGGCTCCCACATGTTCCACGATGATCTCATCGGATGAACCACGATGTCAAGGACTTAATCAATCCCGTATTCAATTCCCTTTGTCTAGCGGTATTGTACTTGCCCGAGATTCGATCGTCGGTATACCGATACCTTGTTCAATCTCGTTACCGGCAAGTCTCTTTACTCGTTCCGTAACACATCATCCCGTGATCAACCCCTTGGTCACATTGTGCACATAATGATGATGTCCTACCGAGTGGGCCCAGAGATACCTCTCCGTTTACACGGAGTGACAAATCCCAGTCTCGATCCGCATAAAACAATAAATACTTTCGGAGATACCTGTAGTGCACCTTTATAGTCACCCAGTTACGTTGTGACGTTTGATACACCCAAAGCACTCCTACGGTATCCAGGAGTTACACGCTCTCATGGTCAAAGGAAGAGATACTTGACATTGGCAAAGCTCTAGCAAACGAACTACACGATCTTTGTGCTAGGCTTAGGATTGGGTCTTGTCCATCACATCATTCTCCTAATGATGTGATCCCGTTATCAACGACATCCAATGTCCATAGCCAGGAAACCATGACTATCTGTTGATCACAACGAGCTAGTCAACTAGAGGCTCACTAGGGACATATTGTGGTCTATGTATTCACACGTGTATTACGATTTCCGGATAATACAATTATAGCATGAATAAAAGACTATTATCATGAACAAAGAAATATAATAATAACACTTTTATTATTGCCTCTAGGGCATATTTCCAACAGTGCCCCCCCTGATGAACTTCTTGCGCTCAGTATTTATTATATATTTTGAAAATGCCTTCCGTGAAGTTTCAGGACTTTTGGAGCTGTGCATAATAGGTCTCTAATATTTGCTCCTTTTCCAGCCCAGAATCCCAACTACCGACATTCTCCCTCTTTATGTAAACCTTGTAAAATAAGAGGGAATAGGCATAAGTATTGTGACATAATGTGTAATAACAGACCATAATGCAATAAATATCGATATAAAAGCATGATGCAAAATGGACGTATCAACTCCCCCAAGCTTAGACCTCGCTTGTCCTCAAGCGAAAGCCGAAATCGAAAAATATGTCCACATGTTTAGAGATAGAGGTGTGGATAAAAATAAAATATGAACATGAGGGCATCATGATCATTCTTAGAACAACAACTTATATAATTCTTGTCATATGATCTCTTATGCTAGAGTAACAATTCAATCACAATTTCAAGTATGAATCATAAACTTGAAAACTAACAAACTATAATCTCAGTCATTGGAGCAATTGCAATTTATCATAACATAGGAAAGAGTCAATATAAGAGCTTTTGAGCAGGTCCACATACTCAACTATCATATAGTCTTCCACAATTGGTAACACTCACACAATACTTATGGGTATGGAGTTTTAATCAGACAAAGAGAAAGATAGGGGCTTATAGTTTTGCCTCCCAATGTTTTACCTCAAGGGTAATGTCAACAATAATAGTTCATGAAAACTCACATCCAATTATCCATATATACCGAGATCTTTCCAACATGTTGTGCTTGCCAAAAGATAAAATGTAAAAAGGAAGGGTGAAGATCACCATGACTCTTATGTAAGGTAGGAGATAAAAGTAAAAGATAGGCCCTTCGCAGAGGGAAGCAGAGGTTGTCATGCGCTTTTATGGTCGGATGCACACAATCTTAATGCGAAAGAATGTCACTTTATATTGCCACTTGTGATATGGACCTTTATTATGCAGTTCATCGCTTTTATTTCTTCCATATCACACGATCGTATAAAGCTTATTTTCTCCCACACTAATAAGTCATACATATTTAGAGAGCAATTTTTATTGCTTGCACTGATGACAACTTACTTGAAGGATCTTATTCAATCCATAGGTAGGTATGGTGGACTCTCATGGCAAAACTGGTTTAAGGGTGTTTAGAAGCACAAGTAGTATCTCTACTTGGTGCAAAGAATTTGGCTAGCATGAGGGGGAAAGGCAAGCTCAATCATGTTGGATTATCCATGACAATATAATTTATCTCAAATGTAAGAAAACATAACCCATTACGTTGTCTTCCTTGTCCAACGTCAACTCTTTAGCATGCCATATTTTAATGAGTGCTCACAATCATAAAAGATGTCCAAGATAGTATATTTATATGTGAATACCTCTCTTTCTTTATTACTGAAAGGACATGCGGTGCCCCCATTTGTGGTTTTGGTAATTGATGATAATCTCTATGGACTAACGGTTGCCTTGAGTTATATTTGAAGCATTTGTCCATAGGATTGTCTTGAAGTCCATGTGTTGGTTTCAAGGAGTTTATGAGATGGCCAAAGTACTTTTCAAGGAATTATCCAAAGATTGGTCATGTGTGAGTTGAGATGGCCAAAGTGCTTTTCAAGGAATTATCCAAAGATTGGTCATGTGTGAGTTGAGATGGCCAAAGTCCTTTTCAAGGAATTATCCAAAGATTGGTCATGTGTGAGTTGAGCTTATTGCAAGCATGTCTTGAAGAAGAAGATTGTGTGATCATTCATGTTTACCTTCAAGACATCATCCAAATGTAGAGAGTTGGAAAGATTCAATGTTGATCAAGACTAAGTCAAGAGTGAATCAAGTTGATCAACTCACAAAGCGTAGAAGAAGTACCGAGAGGGATCAAGTGATCCCATGGTATGGTAAGCACTGTCCAATACGCTTTGTGTACTAACCCATGGTCTACGTGAGAGTTCTTTGTGGGGTTAGGTATGTTTCCATGGTCTTGCGTCAAGAGGAAAATCTCATACAACCCATGGAGGATGACATCAAGTGGTGATCGTCATCAAGTTTGCAGTGTGCAAGTTCAAGTGGAGCAACTCGTTGAGTGGCTCACCCATAATGGAGTATGGGGGAGAAATCAAGCTTGAAGCTTGCCGTCCATTGTGGTGTCAATGGAATTGTGAAGATGTGCCAAAGAGTGGCTCACCAATAGTGGAGTATGGGGGAGCAATCAACTAGTCTTCATCGAGCCAACACAATCAAGAAAGGTGGTCCAACTTGAGGAAGTCAAGATCGTCATCATCTAGCTCAAGTGGACTATGTGCAAGGCAAAGGTTTGCCCTTGATAGGTTTTCTATTTTACCGGTCTCATAGTGGTAGTTGGGAGACCGGGTTGTAGGATCGATTGCCGTACTATCAAGGGGGGCTCTCTAGGGAGTAGCTTGATCGTATCATTAGTCGAGAGCTCAAACCATTGCATCCTTGCATCATCTTTCTTGGTTCTTGTTTGGTTCCATTTGTGAGTCTTAGGGCTTATGGTCATCTTGATGACAAGCTTGAGTTCATCAAAAACGGAGTTCACATGCATCTTCTATGATGTTTTCGGTGTTGGAGGTTTTACCGGTCTTTTCCGAGGAAGGGTTCTCACCATTTTATTATGGTCCTTTTCTCATTTGCTTCTTATTGATATTTCTCTTAAGATTGTGTTAGCCCTTGTCGTTAGCTTTCCAACAAACTTGGTTTCATTGAATTCGGAGCTCGTATGCGAAAGTTGTGGCTGTTTTGATATTGCCTGTTTTTCACAGAGAGGTTGTACCGCCCCATGGAGAGGTTGTACCGCTTGACTGGTACAACCGGTGTTTGGAGCGGTTGTACCGCTCCAGAATTGGTCCAGAGGTTGTACCGGTCATGTACCGCTCTACCACCGGACTGGTCTTTGTTGTGGTGCGGTTGTTGGGCGGTTGTGGGCCAGTTGTACCGCTTATTCCCTATTACCGGTTGTACCGGTGCTCATAGAGGTTGTACCGCTCCTATGTTGTTCTGTACATAACGGGCAGATTCGTGGGGACCTATTTAAGGGGGTCTTCTTCCCCAATGGTTCCCCATCTCTTGAGCTCTTTTTTGCCCCCATTGTTGACCTTCTTTGAGCTTGCTAACTCTCACTCCTTCCATGGATTCTTGCTAGTTTTTGAGGGAAAAGAGAGAGGAGATCTAGATCCACATTTCCACCAATCACTTTCTCCTCTGTGTGAGGGGAACCCCTTGGATCTAGATCATGGAGTTCTTGGTGTTCTCCGTATTGTTCTTCCTCTCATTTCCCTCCCTAGCATTAGTTGCTCCGGTGGGATTTGAGAGAGAAGGACTTGGGCACTCCGTGTGCCCTTGCCATTGCATTTGGTGCATCAGTTTGAGTTCTCCACGGTGATACGTGGAAGTGAAGTTTGAGAAGCTTATTACTATTGGGTGTTTGGGCACCCTAGAGCTTGTTCCTCTTGGGTGCCTTGGCGCCCTAGATGGTTGGTGTTGTTCGGAGCTCAGTCATTATGGTGTAAAGCTCTGGGCAAGCATCGGGGTCTCCAATTAGGTTGTGGAGATTGCCCCGAGCAATTTTACGGGTACTGGTGACCGCCCCCAAGGGTTGCCAAAGTGTACGGGTTCGGTGACCGCCCCCAAGGGTTGCCATTTGTACGGGTTCGGTGACCGCCCTCAAGGGTCCCTTAGTGGAATCACGACATCTTGCATTGTGCGAGTGCGTGAGGATATTACGGTGGCCCTAGTGGCTTCTTGGGGAGCATTGTGCCTCCACACCGCTCCGAACGGAGATTAGCATCCGCAAGGGTGTGAACTTTGGGATACATCATCGTCTCCGCATGCCTCGGTTATCTCTTACCCAAGCTCTTTACTTATGCACTTTACTTTGTGGTAGCCATATTGTTCTTTGTCATATATCTTGCTATCACATAGTTGCTTATCTTGATTAGCATAAGTTGTTGGTGCACATAGGTGAGCCTAGTTGTTTTAGGTTTTGTGCTTGACAAATTAACCGCTAGGTTTGTTCCGCATTTGTTCAAGCCTAAATCGTAATTATTTTAAAATGCCTATTCACCCCCCCTCTAGGCGACATCCACGATCTTTCAATTGGTATCAGAGCCTCGTCTCTCTTTATTAGGCTTTACCGCCTAGAGAGTAAAGATGTCGACTAGGGGATTAGGATTCTCTGACACTCTTAGTTTCAATGGCACAAATTTTGATGTTTGGGTAATTCGCATGCTTAATCTCTTTAGGGTCATGGACCCAAATTTAGAGCGAATTGTAGATATGGGTTTTTCTCCTCCAAAGGATCCCCAAATATTATCTTTATAGGATGAGAAAAACTCTTATCTCGATGCTCAAGCTTCTAATGTACTTTTCGATGCTTTGAGCAATGTAGTTATATTTCAACTCATGCCATTCCGGGATGCTCATGAGGTGTGGACAAAGCTTCAAGATAAATATGGCGTGTCCAAGTTTTGTGGGGATGATTGTTCTCCATCCACATCCGGCCGTGTTGCCTTCTCAACTTCTTCTACTTTGCCTACATGTGGATTGCCACAAGATAATGCTATGGTGAATAGTGTTGGTCATTGCAATGATGATAGTGTGCTTATCGTTGATGACTCTTCTTCACTATCTTGTTGCAATGCTCCATCTTTGGACTTTAGCACTTCGAGCACTCCAAATGTCTCACATGCTTGTGTTGATAGTCCTTGCATATCATGTAGAAATTGCTTGACTAAATCTCATGATGATATGCTTGCTATGCCTTGTTGCCATGATAAAAATGTATCTATTTCCTTGAGTTGTTATGCTAACAATGTAGAGGAAACCCAACACTCCATGGAACAAGATGTGGTCTTAAATGGTGCTTCAAGAGATCCTACATCATCATCGACCGTTTTTTGCCTTATGGCTAAGGCTTCAAAGGTATCTCCCACTTTGAATTCCAATATATCTTGTGATGATATTGATGATGTCAAGAATGATGATGATGTTGATTATGATCAAGAGAATGATAATGTTGCCTCCTTAAAAATTAAAGGGGAAATGGTTTTTAAAGCTCTTCATAGAAATAAAATTGCTCATTCCAACTTCATGGAAATTATGTCCATTGCCATTGAGGGCAAGAAATATATTGAGGAGTTGGAATCTCATCTCGAGGAGCATGAGGTCACCATTGAGAAAATGGAAGGTCATGAGCGTGATTACGCTAATGAGATTGCGGACCTCTCTCAAGATCTTGAACTTGAACAAACCACCAAGGAATCTCTTGAGGAGACTTTTGCTCTAGAATTATCTAGAGTGAGGGAATCTCGTGATAGAGCTCTTGAGGTGGCCAATGATTTTGAAACTAAAAATGAGGAGCTTGAAGTTGTGCATGCTAAACTCCTTGAGGACTTTGAGCACCTCGAAAATGGCTCAAGGGTCATTAAGAGTGAGCTCATCAAACTCACCGAGTCTCATGCTCAACTTAAAGCTTCATATTCAAAAGAGCTTGCCAAGTTGTCTTCTCCTCTTTTTGCTAATGATGATGCTTGTGCTACTAACTCTATCTCTTGTGAAGCATCCATATTGAAGGAGAATGTTGAGCTTCGGGCTCAACTTGAGTTGCTATCTAGCAATTATGGGAAATTGGAAGAAAACCATGAAAAGCTCTCAAGCTCTCATGATGATCTTCTAGCATCCCATAATGAGCTAAAGATATCCCATGAGGCCATGATTTATAAGGTAACATCTAGTGAGCCTCATGTGGATACTAGCACTAATTCTAGTCAAAATGCTATATTGCCATGTGCTAGTCCTTGTAATTCATCTACTCACAATATTGGTACATCTTGTGATGAATTTCTTTCCTTGCCTTGTTGCTCTAATGATGAAGCTTATACTTCCTCTAGTACTTGTGTTGAGACTAACCATGTAGAGAAAATCAAAGAGCTCAAGGCCCAAGTCACTTCTTTGAAGAAAGACTTGGAAAAGAGTCATGAAGGGAAATCCACACTCAACAATATCTTGAGTGTGCAAAAATCCCCCAATGACAAAGGTGGACTTGGATTCAACTCCAATAAGAAGAAGAAGTCCAAGGTGAACAAAAAGAAGGGCCAAGAACAAGTCAAGAATTCAGCCAAGATTGTTTGCTTCAAGTGCAAAGTAGAAGGGCATCATGTTAGATCTTGCCCATTGAAGAAGAAGCCCATTAGTGACAAGCAACAAGGGAAGCGGCCACAAGTACACTCTCATTCTCAACCTCAAGTTGAAGAAAAGCCTCTTCCCAAGAAGACTCAAGCTTATGCTTCTCAAGTTGAGAAATCAAGTGAGAAGAAAGTGAAGAGTAGACGTTGCTACCTATGTCGCGAGAAAGGTCACCTCGCCTCTTCATGCACTAGTGGTAACTTATACAACCCAATTATTATTGATGATGTCTATTCTCTTGGGAAGGATAAGGTTGGCAATGTGTTGCCAAGTTTGTTGGTACTCAAAGTGGTTTGAAGCAAAGAACCATTTGGGTAGCCAAGCCTATTGTGACTAACCTCTTAGGACCCAACTTGGTTGGGGACCAACAAGCTCAAACTTGATCAATAGGTGATGATGGAGGTCATTGGAGAATTGGCTACATTATGAAGAATTAAGGGGACTTCATCATTCTTATTGTCTCAAGCCAAGTCAATTGAATCATCAAGATTATATCTTATATCCAATGTGCCTCCTTGCGGTAACTTGTACCTCAATTGCTTACATTGAAAGTTACTTGCCCCCTTGCATGTTTTGGTTTTGTTCCTTGCATGTGTTTGTATATGTTGTGCTTCCAACTTGATTATCTTGAGCAATCAAGTATGTGTGCGTTGGTTTGCACATCATGTACGTGTGTGTCATGCGTTGAGCCTTTTGCATCTTGTTTATTTCTTAGTTGGCTCTTGTGAGAGATTAATGGAATATCCCATTATGGGGGAGTGATGTGCTTTGTGCACTTCACAATCCTATAAAGGTGGGTACATGGGGAATACCACTTAGTATTGATATTGCAAGCTTATCTAGTCACTATGTGGTATGTCTTTTCATGAGAAATCCAAATTCTAAATAGTCCATTAATTATCTCTTGTTGGATCCTTTAATTGCCTCTTGTCTATCTTTAATTGGTATCACATTATGGGGGAGTAATATGCTATGTGTATATTACTAGCCTAGAAAATGTGTACATTTGAGATATTGTCATCTAGAGTTGATATTGTAAATTATCTTGTTCCTAGGTGGCATGTTAGCTCTACAAGTTGCAATTTGCTTGTTGTTTGGTGTGAAGATGATGTCGGATATCCTTGATATCTATCACCGAGAACTATTTCCATTTACTTCTTGTCTTTTGACAATTGGTACTCACTTTTGTGGTAGAATTTATTGATCGTCTTTACATTGGCTTGTGCCTTTATTTGCCTTTTATCTTGCCAAGGAATGTATCAACTCCATTTGTCTTCCATGCCACTTGTGGATCTTGTTTATTTCTTGATCTTGTCTAGTGTTTTCTAGATATAGTGAAAGTGGTGATCCCACCTTGTGCATTTTGTATTCAAATGCAAATTCTCTATAATTCACTAGTCGTGGGGGAGCTATCCTATTTTCTATAAAACACTCATCTTGCGATCCTTATCAAGCGTGTGTTGGTGGAAGGCAAGCCGTTTTCGTTTTGGTACTTTGTGCCATCATGAAACTTTGTAGAGAGCTTGGTTTGTTTGGAACCATCCTCTCTTTTGGGGGTTTGATATCCTTTATTTAGTGGGTATCAATGGATATCTCATTCCTTGATGTATCTTTTATTGATATCCTCCAAGTGATGATTTATTCATTTGGTATCTTTTCTTCACTTGGTATTTCTTTGTCATTTGGTATCGGTTCTTGAAAGTCTTGAGCATGCCTATTAACTTCGTGTAGTATCTTTGGCATGCTTTCTTTCTTTGACCCAATATATAGGGGAAACTCCACCAAGTCTCAAATTGGATGAGATGTGCATGAAATTCATTTTCGTATCTATATGCACATTTTTATGTGGAGTTTGTCCTATGTATTGTTGGTTCTCTAACTCTTTGGTCCTAATGAGTTTGGGTACCATTTTGTTTGTGTTGTTGTTCTAGGAACAATTGGAGATACATTGGATGCTCGGCTCACTTACAAGGAAGGTGTTGTCATCATGTGCTTATTGGAGTCGAGCTAGGATGATCAATGAACTACTATCTACCTTCAATTGGTATCTACTACATCCTTCCAATGTTAACTCGGTAACAAGTATCTTCATATTCTTCATGCACACATTTCTTGCATCAACCTTGTGTAGGTTGTATCATGGCATGTTATTCATTCATTCTTGTGATACTTGTTCCCTTTCTCAAAGCATCCCAACAATGATCTCTTGTTGCTAGTTGTGATGTCTTTGATGGGTGTGTGGTAGGAATTCATTTATATACAATAAGACCATATCCAGCCATGTGCTATGCTTCCAAGCAAATATCTTATTGGTATATGTATGACCTCCCTTTGGATATCTTGTTCCTCGTGTTGTCACTATTTCGGGTGTACATCCTTCTTTGTAGATATATATCAGCATGATTTCGTCTACCTAGAATCTTATACACTTGAGATAAGTTGCATATCTAGTTGATATCCGTTCTTTCACGTCCACCTTGTATTTCTTATGTTATTTCTTTGGTGGCTTCGTGAAAGCTTTTGCCTTGAGTGCGTGTCTTCTATCATTGCATCTTGATGCACTCTTGTGTGGTGAAGATTATTTTCCTCATGCTTATCTTTATGAGGCTTTTGCCATCTTAATTGGTATCCCTCGTCTTGATGAGGCTTTCATCTTCTATGTTCACCACGGGTTGTCACAAGCATAGGTTCTTTATATGCTTATTAGTAAGCTTGTGAACCCATTTGCTAGTTGTGTGTGGGAATGATAGGCCTTGCACCGTGTGCCTCTTTCTTTCAAGACTTTTTTGATGCTTAATGCTCATCCGTACTTTAGTCTTCTCAAGTGTTTTGCCTTGACTCACACACATCATTTTGGTTGAGCCCTTTCTTAAGTTGCCTCTTTTACTTGTTGCTCAACCATGTGTTTGTTGCAAGTACTAGGTTTTGTTTCCTATATGCTCACTTACACTTGTTGTAAGTTTCTATTGATTTTGGGGGAGCTATGATCCTATTTTGTGCACTTTGTATCCAAATACAAAAATTATTGATGTGCACAAATCATGGGGAGCTTCTCTAGTTTCTTTAGCACAATCATGTGCTCATATCATAATATCTTTATTCTTGTGGCACGTAGGATGTTTGGTCTAGTTGGTTAAATTGATATCCCTTGATTATTTGCTTGAATTGGTATCTTCTGATTGCTTGTGTCTCTCTTTGTTATGTCTTTGTGGCATATCTTCCTTTAGCAATCTTGGTGCCTCAATATAGTTGGTCTTCCTCCAAGTATTACCTTTGGATATTGAAAGGACATGCGGTGCCCCCATGTGTGGTTTTGGTAATTGATGATAATCTCTATGGACTAACGGTTGCCTTGAGTTATATTTGAAGCATTTGTCCATAGGATTGTCTTGAAGTCCATGTGTTGGTTTCAAGGAGTTTATGAGATGGCCAAAGTGCTTTTCAAGGAATTATCCAAAGATTGGTCATGTGTGAGTTGAGATGGCCAAAGTGCTTTTCAAGGAATTATCCAAAGATTGGTCATGTGTGAGTTGAGATGGCCAAAGTGCTTTTCAAGGAATTATCCAAAGATTGGTCATGTGTGAGTTGAGCTTATTGCAAGCATGTCTTGAAGAAGAAGATTGTGTGATCATTCATGTTTACCTTCAAGACATCATCCAAATGTAGAGAGTTGGAAAGATTCAATGTTGATCAAGACTAAGTCAAGAGTGAATCAAGTTGATCAACTCACAAAGCGTAGAAGAAGTACCGAGAGGGATCAAGTGATCCCATGGTATGGTAAGCATTGTCCATTATGCTTTGTGTACTAACCCATGGTCTACGTGAGAGTTCTTTGTGGGGTTAGGTATGTTTCCATGGTCTTGCGTCAAGAGGAAGATCTCATACAACCCATGGAGGATGACATCAAGTGGTGATCGTCATCAAGTTTGCAGTGTGCAAGTTCAAGTGGAGCAACTCATTGAGTGGCTCACCCATAATGGAGTATGGGGGAGCAATCAAGCTTGAAGCTTGCCGTCCATTGTGGTGTCAATGGAATTGTGAAGATGTGCCAAAGAGTGGCTCACCCATAGTGGAGTATGGGGGAGCAATCAACTAGTCTTCATCGAGCCAACACAATCAAGAAAGGTGATCCAACTTAAGGAAGTCAAGATCGTCATCATCTAGCTCAAGTGGACTATGTGCAAGGCAAAGGTTTGCCCTTGATAGGTTTTCTATTTTACCGGTCTCATAGTGATAGTTGGGACACCGGGTTGTAGGATCGATTGCCGTACTATCAAGGGGGGCTCTCTAGGGAGTAGCTTGATCATATCATTAGTCGAGAGCTCAAACCATTGCATCCTTGCATCATCTTTCTTGGTTCTTGTTTGGTTCCATTTGTGAGTCTTAGAGCTTATGGTCATCTTGATGACAAGCTTGAGTTCATCGAAAACGGAGTTCACATGCATCTTCTATGATGTTTTCGGTGTTGGAGGTTTTACCGGTCTTTTCCGAGGAAGGGTTCTCACCATTTTATTATGGTCCTTTTCTCATTTGCTTCTTATTGATATTTCTCTTAAGATTGTGTTAGCCCTTGTCGTCAGCTTTCCAACAAACTTGGTTTCGTTGAATTCAGAGCTTGTATGCGAAAGTTGTGGCTGTTTTGATATTGCCTGTTTTTCACAGAGAGGTTGTACCGCCCCATGGAGAGGTTGTACCGCTTGACCGGTACAACCGGTGTTTGGAGCGGTTATACCGCTCCAGAATTGGTCCGGAGGTTGTACCGGTCATGTACCGCTCTACCATTGGACTGGTCTCTGTTGTGGTGCGGTTGTTGGGCGGTTGTGGGCCGGTTGTATCACTTATTGCCTGTTACCGGTTGTACCGGTGCTCATAGAGGTTGTACCGCTCCTATGTTGTTCTGTACATAACGGGCAGATTCGTGGGGACCTATTTAAGGGGGTCTTCTTCCCCAATGGTTCCCCATCTCTTGAGCTTGTTTTTGCCCCCATTGTTGACCTTCTTTGAGCTTGCTAACTCTCACTCCCTCCATGGATTCTTGCTAGTTTTTGAGGGAAAAGAGAGAGGAGATATAGATCCACATTTCCACCAATCACTTTCTCCTCTATGTGAGGGGAACCCCTTGGATCTAGATCTTGGAGGTCTTGGTGTTGTCCGTCTTGTTCTTCCTCTCATTTCCCTCCCAAGCATTAGTTGCTCCGGTGGGATTTGAGAGAGAAGGACTTGGGCACTCCGTGTGCCCTTTCCATTGCATTTGGTGCATCGGTTTGAGTTCTCCACGGTGATACGTGGAAGTGAAGTTTGAGAAGCTTATTACTCTTGGGTGTTTGGGCACCCTAGAGCTTGTTCCTCTTGGGTGCCTTCGCGCCCTAGACGGTTGGTGTTGTTCAGAGCTCAATCATTGTGGTGTAAAGCTCCGGGCAAGCGTCAGGGTCTCCAATTAGGTTGTGGAGATCACCCCGAGCAATTTGACGGGTACCGGTGACCGCCCCCAAGGGTTGCCAAAGTGTATGGGTTCGGTGACCGCCCCCAAGGGTTGCCATTTGTACGGGTTCGGTGACCGCCCTCAAGGGTCCCTTAGTGGAATCATGGCATCTTGCATTGTGCGAGGGCGTTAAGAGAATACGGTGGCCCTAGTGGCTTCTTGGGGAGCATTGTGCCTCCACACTGCTCCAAACGGAGATTAGCATCCGCAAGGGTGTGAACTTCGGGATACATCGTCGTCTCCGCATGCCTCGTTTATCTCTTACCCAAGCTCTTTACTTATGCACTTTACTTTGTGATAGCCATATTGTTCTTTGTCATATATCTTGCTATCACATAGTTGCTTATCTTGATTAGCATAAGTTGTTGGTGCACATAGGTGAGCCTAGTTGTTTTAGGTTTTGTGCTTGACAAATTAACCGCTAGGTTTATTCCGCATTTGTTCAAGCCTAAATCGTAATTATTTTAAAACGCCTCTTCACCCCCCCTCTAGGCGACATCCACGATCTTTCAATTACTTCCTATTAATTGCAACGATGACCAAAACTATGTTTGTCAACTCTCAACAAATTTTATTCATCATACTCTTTCTATGTGAGCTCATTACTCTCCATGAGATCCATATCATCTCTTTGTTCCTTTTTATTCTTTCTCCTTTCTTTTATTCACTCAACATCATGGAAAATAATCAAGCCCTTAACTCAACACTAATCTTTATTATATATAGCTCACGGACTCGATTACATAGAAGGATCATAAAGCAAAACTCAAAACTAGATCATACTAAAAGCTTTTATTCTACTAGATAAAGATATTACCAAAAGGATCGAACTAATAAAACGGTAAAGATAAAACTGATGGTGATATGATACCAGGGCACTCCCCCAAGCTTGGCGGTTGCCAAGGGGAGTGCCCATACCAGATACCCAGTTCTTCTTTGTTGGTGAAGAAGGTGGAGTTGTTGATGATGTAGGCTTGTCGTCCTTCTTCCAAGGCATAGGCTCACCATCATAGAAGGATAATCGAGTCTCCTGAAACCTCAAATCTGCAGCCAAACTCATCCTCTTGAATCTATATTCATACTCACAGTCTTGATTTTGCAGGTCATAGATCTGGGCTTGGAGGTGCTCGATTTTCTCATGAAGCTTGAAGATGGCCTCCCCAATGTCCTTGCCGTCCAGCTTGTGGTTGTTGTGAACTCCGTGATGATAATGTGATTGGAATCGAGTCCACGCTCCACCATCTCCTGACACTTGAAAACTTCTTGCTCCAATGCCTCGAGCCTTACCTCCATGCTTCCGGTCTTCCTTGGTTCCTCAACATCGCGGATGTGCAACAATCCCTCACGCATCTCAATGGTTTGAGGGTGTTGCAGCACTTCTGCAAGGTAGGGGTTGATGACCTTCTCGAAGAACTGGTCCTTGGGGGCACTTGAAGACGACATGACAACCTGGATCTGTCAAAAAAATAGCTCGAAACAAAGACATGAGGTTTTTGCGTGATACGGGAGTCAAAACCTTCGGGAGATTATATAATGAATTTTTACCGACCAAAATACGTGTCGTGTAAGAAAACGGAGTCCGGAGAGCACACGGGATGCCCACGAGGTAGGGGGCGCGCCCTCCACCCTTGTGGAGCCCTCGTGTCCTTCCCGGACTGCTTCTTATTTTTCTGTTTTTCTAAATATTCCAAAACGGAAAAATATTGCCATTAGAACTGTTTTGGAGTTAGTTTACTTACCGTACCACATACCTCTTCCTTTTCGGAGTCTGAAACATTCCGGAAAATGTCCCTTATGTATTCCTCTGGGGTTACGGTTTCAACAACATTGGTTTCAACATTTATAGGATTACCTGAGATATAATGTTTAATTCTTTGACCGTTCACCACCTTCGGATTTGTGCCTTCGAAGTTGTTGATTTTTATGGCACCGGAAAGATAGACCTCCTCGATAACGTAAGGACCTTCCCATTTAGAGAGAAGTTTTCCTGCAAAAAATCTTAAACGGGAGTTGTATAGAAATACATAATCACATACATTAAATTCACGCTTTTGTATTCTTTTGTCATGCCATCTTTTAACTTTTTCTTTATATAATTTGGCATTCTCATAGGCTTGGGTTCTCCATTCATCAAGTGAGCTAATGTCAAATAACCTCTTCTCACCGGCAAGTTTGAAATCATAATTGAGCTCTTTAATAGCCCAATAAGCCTTATGTTCTAGTTCGAGAGGTAAGTGACATGCTTTTCCATAAACCATTTTATATGGAGACATACCCATAGGGTTTTTATATGCAGTTCTATAGGCCCATAATGCATCATCAAGTTTCTTGGACCAATTCATTCTAGATCTATTAGCAGTCTTTTGCAAAATTAATTTGAGTTCTCTATTGCTCAATTCTACTTGACAACTAGACTGTGGGTGATAAGGAGATGCAATTCTATGATTAACATCATATTTAGAAAGCATTTTACGGAAAGCACCATGAATAAAATGTGAACCACCATCGGTCATTAAATATCTAAGGACTCCAAACCTTGGAAAAATAACTTCTTTAAGCATCTTAATAGAGGTGTTATGATCAGCACTACTAGTTGGAATAGCTTCTACCCACTTAGTAACATGATCAACAGCAACTAAAATATGTGTATATCCATTAGAGGCAGGAAAAGGTCCCATATAATCAAAGCCCCAAACATCAAATGGTTCAATAATAAGTGAATAATTCATAGGCATTTCTTGACGTCTACTAATATTACCTATTCTTTGACATTCATCACAAGACAAGACAAACTTACGGGCATCCTTGAAGAGAGTAGGCCAATAAAAATTGGATTGCAATACCTTATGTGCAGTCCTGTCTCCAGCATGGTGTCCTCCATAAGCCTCGGAGTGACACTTGCGTAGGATCTGTTCCTGTTTATTCTCAGGTACACAACGTCTAATAACACCATCTACTCCTTCTTTATAAAGATGTGGGTCATCCCAAAAGTAATGTCTCAAATCATAGAAGATTTTTTTTTGTTGGTATGTGAAGCTAGGTGGTATAAATTTAGCAACAATATAATTAGCATAATCAGCATACCATGGAGCACTATGAGAAGCATTTATGACATTTAATTGTTCATCAGGAAAGCTATCATCAATAGGTAGTGGGTCATCAAGCACATTTTCTAACCTAGTCAAGTTGTGTGCAACGGGGTTCTCAGCTCCCTTTCTATCAATAATATGCAAATCAAATTCTTGTAGCAAGAGAACCCATCTAATAATTCTAGGTTTAGCATCTTTCTTTTCCATAAGATATTTAATAGCATCATGATCCATGTGAATAGTTACTTTAGAATCAACAATATAAGGTCTGAACTTATCACAAGCAAATACAACTGCTAAGAATTCTTTTTCAGTAGTTGCATAATTTCTCTGAGCATTGTCTAGGGTTTTACTAGCATATTGAATAACATTTAATTTCTTATCAACTCTTTGCCCTAGAACAACACCTACAACATAATCACTAGCATCACACATAATTTCAAAGGGTAAATTCCAATCAGGTGGCTGAACAATAGGTGCCGAGATTAATGCTTTCTTAAGTATTTCAAATGCTTCTATGCAATCATCATCGAAAACAAATGGTATATCTTTTTGTAATAAATTAGTCAGAGGCAATTTTTGAGAAGTCCTTAATGAACCTCCTATATAAACCGGCATGACCAAGGAAACTTCTTATACCTTTGATATCCTTGGGACATGGCATCTTTTCAATAGCATCAACCTTGGCTTTATCGACTTCAATACCTCTTTCAGAAACTTTATGCCCCAAGACAATACCTTCATTAACCATAAAGTGGCACTTCTCCCAATTCAAGACGAGATTAGTTTCTTCACATCTCTGCAAAACTTGATAAAAGTTGCTTAAGCAATCATCAAAATAGGATCCATAGACGGAAAAATCGTCCATGAAAACCTCACAAATCTTTTCACAAAAGTCAGAGAATATAGCCATCATGCATCTTTGAAAGGTAGATGGTGCATTACATAAACCAAAAGGCATACATCTATAAGCAAAAGTACCGAACGGGCAAGTAAAAGTAGTCTTTGATTGATCATTGGCTGACACAAGTATTTGAGAGAAACCGGAATAACCATCTAGAAAGCAAAAATGTGTATGTTTGGATAATCTTTCTAGCATTTGATCGATAAAAGGTAAGGGGTAATGATATTTTTAGTAGCTTTATTTAATTTGCGGAAATCAATTACCATCCTATAACCCGTAATAATTATTTGTGGAATCAATTCATATTTATCATTAGGAACGACAATAATACCTCCCTTCTTAGGGACGCAATGGACAGGACTTACCCACTGACTATCAGCAACGGGATAAATTATACCCGCCTCAAGAAGCTTTATTATTTCCTTTCTTACCACTTCCTTCATCTTAGGATTCAGCCGTCGTTGATGATCACGAACTGGTTTGGCATCTTCCTCCAAATTTATTTTGTGTTGACATAGAGTGGGACTAATGCCCTTAAGACCATCGAGAGTATATCCAATAGCAGCACGATGCTTCTTTAGAGTTTTCAATAATATTTCTTCTTCATGCTCTGAAAGGTTAGCACTAATAATAACAGGATATATCTTTTTTCTCATCAAGATAAGCATATTTAAGAGTATCAGGTAAAGGTTTAAGCTCAAACACAGGATCACCCTTGGGTGGAGGAGGATCCCCTAGGATTTCAACAGGCAAATTGTGTTTCAGGATGGGTTCCAGTTTAAAGAATACTTCATCTATTTCCCTTCTTTCATTCATAAACATATCATTTTCATGGTCTAGCAAATATTGTTCTAAAGGATCACTAGGAGGTACGGCAATAGAAGCAAGTTCAATAATTTCATCTTTACTAGGCAATTCCTCTTCACGGTGTTGTCTACGAAATTCAGAGAAATTAAATTCATGAGACATATCACCTAAACCAATAGAAACAATATCCTTATTGCAGTCTATCTTAGCATTAACAGTATTTAAGAAGGGTCTACCAAATATAATGGGACAAAAGCTATCTTGTGGGGAACCAAGAACAAGAAAATCAGCAGGATATTTAGTTTTCCCACACAAGACTTCAACATCTCTAACAATTCCCATTGGTGAAATAGTATCTCTATTGGCAAGTTCAATTGTGACATCAGTATCTTCTATCTCAGCAGGTGCAATATCATGCATAATTTATTTGTATAAGTCGTAAGGTATTGCACTAGCACTAGCACCCATATCACATAAGCCATGATAACAATGATCTCCTATTTTAACAGAAATAACAGGCATGCCTACCACATGTTTGTTTTCATCTTTAGCACAATGTTTAGTGATACGTCTCCAACGTATCTATAATTTTTGATTGCTCCATGCTATATTATATACTGTTTTGGACTATATTGGGCTTTATTTTCCACTTTTATATTATTTTTGGGACTAACCTATTAACCGGAGGCCCAGCCAAGAATTGTTGTTTTTGCCTATTTCAGTGTTTCAGATAAACGGAATATCAAGCGGAGTCCAAACGGAATAAAATCTTGAGGAATGTGATTTTCTCACCGAATGTGATCCAGGAGACTTGGACCCTGCTCCAAGGAACAAAAGAGGCGGTCACGAGGGTGGGGGGCGCCCCCCCTAGGGCGCGCCCCCTGCTACATGGGCCCCTCGTTGCTCCTCCGGCATACTTCTTCCTCCTATATATACACACGTACCCCCAAACGATCAGAACAGGAGCCAAAAACCTAATTCCACCGCCGCAACTTTCTGTATCCACGAGATCCCATCTTGGGGCCTGTTCCAGAGCTCCGCCGGAAGAGGGCCGTCATCACGGAGGGCTTCTACATCATCCTAGCCCCTCCGATGAAGTGTGAGTAGTTTACCTTAGACCTTCGGGTCCATAGTTAGTAGCTAGATGTCTTCTTCTCTCTCTTTGAATCTCAATACAAAGTTCTCCCCCTCTCTTGTGGAGATCTATTCGATGTAATCTTCTTTTTGCGGTGTGTTTGTTGAGACCGATGAATTGTGGGTTTATGATCAAGTCTATTTATGAATAATATTTGAATATTCTCTGAATTCTTTTATGTATGATTGGTTATCTTTGCAAGTCTCTTTGAATTATCCGTTTGGTTTGGCCAACTAGATTGGTAGTTCTTGCCATGGGAGAAGTGCTTAGCTTTGGGTTCGATCTTGCGGTGTCGTTACCCAGTGACAGAAGGGGCAGCAAGGCACATATTGTATCGTTGCCATCGAGGATAACAAGATGGGGTTTATTTCATATTGCATGAATTTATCTCTCTACATCATGTCATCTTGCTTAAGGCGTTACTCTGTTTTTAACTTAATTCTCTAGATGCATGCTGGATAGCGGTCGATGAGTGGAGTAATAGTAGTAGATGCAGAATCGTTTCGATCTACTTGTCACGGACGTGATGCCTATATACATGATCATGCCTAGATATTCTCATAACTATGCTCAATTCTGTCAATTGCTCAACATTAATTTGTTCACCCACCGTAGAATACTTATGCTCTTGAGAGAAGCCACTGGTGAAACCTATGGCCCCCGGGTCTATTCTCATCATATGAATCTCCATCACTTTAATCTTGCTTTGCTTTTTTACTTTGCTTTTACTTTTTACTTTGCATCTTTATACCAAAAATACCAAAAATATTATATCTATCAGATCTCACTCTCGTAAGTGACCGTGAAGGGATTGACAACCCCTAATCGCGTTGGTTGCGAGTAGCTATCTCTTTGTGCAGGTACGAGGGACTTGAGCGTGGGCTCCTACTGGATTGATACCTTGGTTCTCAAAAACTGAGGGAAATACTTATGCTAGTCTGTTGCATCATCCCTTCCTCTTCGGGGAAAACCAACGCAAGCTCAAGACGTAGCAAGAAGTATTTCTGGCGCCGTTGCCGGGGAGTCTACGCAAAAAGTCAACATACCAAGTACCCATCACAATCCCTATCTCTCGCATTGCATTATTTGCCATTTGCCTCTCGTTTTCCTCGCCCCCCAATTCACCCTTGCCGTTTTATTCGCCCTCTCTCTCTCCCTATCCTCCCTCTCTATTTGCCTTTTGTTTGCTCGCGTTTGCTTGTCGTCATGTCTAGTCTCGTATCTTCTCCGTTGTCTCCCGAGAGTGAAGTTCTAAATTTTAAACAAAGGGAGGGAGAAAATCTAAAAGATGCTTGGTATAGAATTTGCAATGCTCAAAATAGATCTACCAGGAAGCAATCTATCTTAGTTCTTCTTCGCAATTTTTATGTAGGTGTTAATCCTTGGTATAGATATATCCTCTATACCATTACCGGAGGGGACTTCTTGGGCAGCCATACTTTTGATTCTTATAATGCTATGTTAGATTTATTTGGCTCACCACCTCTTTTGGTTAATGGAACCATGTTAACTTTGGAGCATGTTATGCAAAGACTTGAAATTATTGAAAATAAAGTTTCTACTATTGAATTAATTGAAAATCTAGATAAAAAGATCCACAATCAAATTACTCAATATGGATCTAAGGTAGGAATGACTTTGAAAAATCTTAAGGATAAGGAACCCGTAGTTAATGAGAAAATAAACTTAGATTCTACTAGAATTGATAAACTTGAGGGTATCATTACAAACTTGGGAACCTATTTTTCTTCCGTAAAGAATACTCCTAGTCCTCCTACTAAAATCGCCAAGCTTATGTATGTTCCTAAAAATAAGGGTGAATCATCAAGTAAGGAAACTGCGGATCTTAAATCTATAAGTATCCATCCCAATCTTTTTGCTATCATTAAGGAACCATTTATTACAAATGAATTTTTCGATCTTGTACCTAAAAGTTTGATAATTAATAAAAAGAAAGAAATTCCTAAAGATGGTAGATGCCTAATTGAAGAATTTCCTACCAAAGATGGCAATACCTAGATCTATCCTCGCTTTATGCCTAGCTAGGGGCGTTAAATGATAGCGCTTGTTGGGAGGCAACCCAATTTTATTTTTATTCCATGATTTTTGCTCCTGCTTAGAAATAAATTATTTATCCTATTTTTTGGTTGTGTTTTTATGTTTAATTAGTGTTTGTGCCAAGTAGAACCGTTGGGAAGACTTGGGGAAAGTCTTGTTCAACTTGCTGTAAAAAACAGAAACTTTAGCGCTCACGAGAACTGCTTTCAATTTTATTTGAAGAGTGATATTTAGTTAATTCTTTTTGCAGATGATTAATAGATAAATTACTCACGTCCAGCAATTTATTTTATAATTCTTGGGCTTCCAGATCTTGCGCTAGCTACAGATTACTACAGACTGTTCTGTTTTTGACAGATTCTGTTTTTTGTGTGTTGTTTGCTTATTTTGATGAATCTATGGCTAGTAAAATAGTTTATAATCCATAGAGAAGTTGGAATACAGTAGGTTTAACACCAATATAAATAAATAATGAGTTCATTACATTACCTTGAAGTGGTCTTTTGTTTTCTTTCGCTAACGGAGCTCACGAGTTTTCTATTTTGAGTTTTGTGTTGTGAAGTTTTCAAGTTTTGGGTGAATTCTTTTGATGGATCATGGAACAAGGAGTGGCAAGAGCCTAAGCTTGGGGATTCCCCTGGCACCCCCAATATAATCCAAGGACACCAAAAAGTCAAAGCTTGGGGATGCCCCACAAGGCATCCCCTCTTTCGTCCACTTCCATCGGTAATTTACTTGGAGCTATATTTTTATTCACCAACATGATATGTGTTTTGCTTGGAGCATCTTGTATTATTTGTGTCTTTGTGTCTTAGTATGCCACAATCATCCTTGCTGTACACACCTTTTGATAGAGCCATACATGAATTAAAATTTGATAGAATACTCTGTGTGCTTCACTTATATCTTTTGAGCTAAGTAGTTTTGCTCTATGTGCTTCACTTATATCTTTTGAGCTAAGTAGTTTTGCTCTATGTGCTTCACTTATATCTTTTGATCTAGATAATTTTGCTCTATGTGCTTCACTTATATCTTTTGAGTGTTATAATTTTGCTCTATGTACTTCACTTAGATCTTTTAGAGCACGGTGGTGGATTTGTTTTAAAGAAACTATTGATCTCTCATGCTTCACTTAAATTATTTTGAGAGTCTCTTAATAGCATGGTAATTTTCTTAATAATAATATGCTTGGCATTCAAGATTTGTGAAACTTTCTTTTGAGTGTGTTGAATACTAAGAAAAGATTTAAGCATGATAATTGTTTTGAGATATGGAGGTGATAATATTAAAGTCATGCTAGTTGAGTAGTTGTGAATTTAAAGAATACTTGTGTTAAGGTTTGTGATTCCCGTAGCATGCACGTATGGTGAACCGTTATGTAACGAAGTCGGAGCATGATTTATTTATTGATTGTCTTCCTTATGAGTGGCGGTCGGGGACGAGCGATGGTCTTTTCCTACCAATCTATCCCCCTAGGAGCATGCACGTAATTTTTTGCTTTGATAACTTCTAGATTTTTGCAATAAGTATATGAGTTCTTTATGACTAATGTTGAGTCCATGGATTATACGCACTCTCACCCTTCCACCTTTGCTAGCCTCTCTAATACCGCGCACCTTTCGCTAGTATCATACACCTACCATATACCTTCCTCAAAACAACCACCATACCTACCTATTATGGCATTTCTATAGCCATTCCGACATATATTGCCATGCAACTTTCCACCATCTAGTTCATCATGACACATTCATCATTGTCATATTGCTTAGCATGATCATGTAGTTGACATAGTATTCGTGGAAAAAGCCACCGTTCATAATTTTTTTCATACTTGTCACTCTTGATTCATTGCATATCCCGGTACACCGTCGGAGGCATCCATATAGAGTCATACTTTGTTTTAGAATTGAGTTGTAATCATTGAGTTGTAAATATATAAAAGTGTGATGATCATCATTCAATAGAGCATTGTCCCAATAAAAAAAGGAAAAAAAGAGAAAGGCCAAAGAAAAAAAAGAAGGCCCCCTAAAAAGAAAATAAATAAAAAGGGGCAATACTACTATCCTTTTACCACACTTGTGCTTCAAAGTAGCACCGTGATATAGCGAGTCTCATATATTGTGCTTCAAAGTAGCACCATGTTCTTCATATAGAGAGTCTCATATGTTGTCACTTTCATATACTAGTGGGAATTTTACATTATAGAACTTGGCTTGTATATTCCAATAATGGGCTTCCTCAAATTGCCCTAGGTCTTCGTGAGCAAGCAAGTTGGATGCACACCCACTAGTTTCTTTTGTTGAGCTTTCATACATTTATAGCTCTAGTGCATCCGTTGCATGGCAATCCCTACTCACTCACATTGATATCTATTGATGGGCATCTCCATAGCCCGTTGATACGCCTAGTTTATGCGAGACCATCTTCCCCTCCTTTTTTGTCTTCTCCACAACCACCATTCTATTCCACCTATAGTGCTATATCCATGGCTCACGCTCATGTATCGCGTGAAGATTGAATTTTTTTGAAAAAGTTAGAGTATGAAACAATTGCTTGGCTTGTCATCGGGGTTGTGCATGATTTGAATACTTTGTGTGGTGAAGATGGAGCATAGCCAGACTATATGATTTTGTAGGGATAACTTTCTTTGGCCATGTTATTTTGAGAAGGCATAATTGCTTTATTAGTATGCTTGAAGTATTATTATTTTTATGTCAATATAAACTTTTGTCTTGAATCTTTCTAATCTGAATATTCATACCACAATTAAGAAGATTTGCATTGAAATTATGCGAAGTAGCACTCCGCATCAAAAATTCTCTTTTTATCATTTACCTACTCGAGGACGAGCAGGAATTAAGCTTGGGGATGCCTGATACGTCTCCAACGTATCTATAATTTTTGATTGCTCCATGCTATATTATCTACTGTTTTGGACTATATTGGGCTTTATTTTCCACTTTTATATTATTTTTGGGACTAACCTATTAACCGGAGGCCCAGCCCAGAATTGCTGTTTTTTTGCCTATTTCAGTGTTTCAGATAAACGGAATATCAAATGGAGTCCAAACGGAATAAAATCTTCGGGAACGTGATTTTCTCACCGAACATGATCCAGGAGACTTGGACCCTGCTCCAAGGAACAAAAGAGGCGGTCACGAGGGTGGGGGCCGCGCCCCCCCTAGGGCACCCCCTGCCTCGTGGGCCCCTCGTTGCTCCTCCGGCGTACTTCTTCCTCCTATATATACACACGTACCCCCAAACGATCAGAACAGGAGCCAAAAACCTAATTCCACCGCTGCAACTTTCTGTATCCACGAGATCCCATCTCGGGGCCTGTTCCGGAGCTCCGCCGGAAGAGGGCCGTCATCACGGAGGGCTTCTACATCATCCTAGCCCCTCCGATGAAGTGTGAGTAGTTTACCTCAGACCTTCGGGTCCATAGTTAGTAGCTAGATGGCTTCTTCTCTCTCTTTGAATCTCAATACAAAGTTCTCCCCCTCTCTTGTGGAGATCTATTCGATGTAATCTTCTTTTTGCTGTGTGCTTGTTGAGACCGATGAATTTTGGGTTTATGATCAAGTCTATCTATGAATAATATTTGAATCTTCTCTGAATTTTTTTATGTATGATTGGTTATCTTTGCAAGTCTCTTCGAATTATCCGTTTTGGTTTGGCCAACTAGATTGGTAGTTCTTGCCATGGGAGAAGTGCTTAGCTTTGGGTTCAATCTTGCGGTGTCCTTACCCGGTGAAAGAAGGGGCAACAAGGCATGTATTGTATCGTTGCCATCGAGGATAACAAGATGGGGTTTATTTCATATTGCATGAATTTATCTCTCTATATCATGTCATCTTGCTTAAGGCGTTACTTTGTTTTTAACTTAATACTCTAGATGCATGCTGGATAGCGGTCGATGAGTGGAGTAATAGTAGTAGATGCAGAATCATTTCGATCTACTTGTCACGGACGTGATGCCTATATACATGATCATGCCTAGATATTCTCATAACTATGCTCAATTCTGTCAATTGCTCAACAGTAATTTGTTCACCCACCGTAGAATACTTATGCTCTTGAGAGAAGCCATTGGTGAAACCTATGCCCCCTGGGTCTATTCTCATCATATGAATCTCCATCACTTTAATCTTGCTTTTCTTTTTTACTTTGCTTTTACTTTTTACTTTGCATCTTTATACCAAAAATACCAAAAATATTATATCTATCAGATCTCACTCTCGTAAGTGACCGTGAAGGGATTGACAACCCCTAATCGCATTGGTTGCGAGTAGCTATCGCTTTGTGCAGGTACGAGGGACTTGAGCGTGGGCTCCTACTGGATTGATACCTTGGTGAAGTGTCATGTAGTCGACGTTCACATAACACCACTAGAGGAGAGACAACATACATCTCATCAAAATATCGAACGAATACCAAATTCACATGACTACTAATAGCAAGACTTCTCCCGTCTCCTCAGGAACAAACGTAACTACTCACAAAGCATATTCATGTTCATAATCAGAGGGGTATTAATATGCATATAGGATCTGAACATATGATCTTTCACCAAATAAACCAACTAGCATCAACTACAAGGAGTAATTAACACTACTAGCAACCCACAGGTACCAATCCTGGACTTGGAGACAAGAATTGGATACAAGAGATGAACTAGGGTTTTGAGAGGAGATGGTGCTGGTGAAGATGTTGATGGAGATTGCCCTCTCCCGATGAGAGGAGCGTTGGTGATGACGATGGCGATGATTTTTGTAACGCCCCGGACACACCCGCCGGTGGTCGTTACTCCTGGCGGGATCTAGAGTGGCCCCATAGATCAATACTAGTCTTTTCTGCGCACTTTGTCCTCACTCATGCGCACCCGGGAGCAACTTCCCGGTTGGTCACCCATCCTGACACTACTCCAAGCTGAGCACGCTTAACTTTGGAGTTCTGTCCGAATGGGCTCCCGGAAAAGAAGGAATTCCTTATTGATATGAGTAGTCTATCATCCCTAATAAGCCAGGCTATCACATACACCCCCACTCAGAGGAACCGACATCCTCGTCGGGCCACAGGAACGTTCCCTCTTGGCACATACGTCTGTGCTTCCAGTCCAGTACATGTGCCATACCGTGTGCCACGACGGGTCACAAACGTCATGAATAACATGACCACGCACCTGTCCGCAACCATCCGTGTAACCGCGAGGGTCGGCTCTAATACCAACTTGTAACGCCCCGGACACACCCGCCAGTGGTCGTTACTCCTGGCGGGATCTAGACTGGACCCATAGATCAATACTAGTCTTTTCTGTGCACTTTGTCCTCATTCATGCGCACCTGGGAGCAACTTCCCGGTCGGTCACCCATCCTGACACTACTCCAAGATGAGCACACTTAACTTTGGAGTTCTATCCGAATGGGCTCCCCGAAAAGAAGGAATTCCTTATTGATATGAGTAGTCTATCATCCCTAATAAGCCAGGCTATCACATTTTCCCCCTCCCGGAGGGAAGTTTCCCCGGCAGAACAGCTCCGCCGGAGCCCTAGATTGGTTCCGCCTCGTGGTGGTGGAGTCTCGTCCGGAAAGATGGCTTATCATTTTTTCTCATCAAAAGACTCCATATAGCAGAAGATGGCCACCGGAGGGCCACCAGGGGGCCCACGAGGTAGGGGGGCGCGCCCCCACCCTCGTGGGCAGGGTGTGGCCCCCCTGGTGAACTTCTTACGCTCAGTATTTATTATATATTCTGAAAATGCCTTCCGTGAAGTTTCAGGACTTTTGGAGCTGTGCATAATAGGTCTCTAATATTTGCTCCTTTTCCGGCCCAGAATCCCAGCTGCCAACATTCTCCCTCTTTATGTAAAACTTGTAAAATAAGAGAGAATAGGCATAAATATTGTGACATAATGTGTAATAACAGCCCATAATGCAATAAATATTAATATAAAAGCATGATGCAAAAAGGACGTATCAAATACCTAGTTCAATCTCGTTACCGACAAGTCTCTTTACTCGTTCCGTAATACATCATCCCGCAACTAACTCATTAGTTGCATTGCTTGCAAGGCTTAAAGTGATGTGCATTATCAAGAGGGCCCAGAGATACCTCTCCGACAATCGGAGTGACAAATCCTAATCTTGATCTATGCCAACTCAACAAGTACCATCGAAGATACCTGTAGAGCACCTTTATAATCACCCAGTTATGTTGAGACGTTTGGTTGCACACAAAGTGTTCCTCCGGTATTTGGGAGTTGCATAATCTCATAGTCATAGGAACATGTATAAGTCATGAAGAAAGCAATAGCAATATACTAAACGATTGAATGCTAAGCTAACGGAATGGGTCAAGTCAATCACATCATTCTCTAATGATGTGATCCCGTTTAATCAAATGACAACTCATGTCTATGGCTATGAAACTTAACCATCTTTGATTCAACAAGCTAGTCTAGTAGAGGCATACTAGTGACACTCTGTTTGTCTATATATTCACACATGTACTAAGTTTCCGGCTAATACAATTCTGGCATGAATAATAAACATTTATCATGATATAAGGAAATATAAATAACAACTTTATTATTTCCTCTAGGGCACATTTCCTTTAGTATCCCACTTGCACTAGAGTCAATAATCTAGTTCACATCTTTATGTGATTAGTTCACATCTCCATGTGACTAATACCCAAAGGGTTTACTAGAGTCAATAATCTAGTTCACATCGCTATGTGTTTAACACCCAAATAGTGATCATGTTTTGCTTGTGAGAAAAGTTTAGTCTACGGGTCTGCAACACTCAGATCCGTATGTATTTGCAAATTTCTATGTATATAATGCTCTGCACGGAGCTACTCTAGCTAATTGCTCCCACTTTCAATATGTATCCAGATTGAGACTTAGAGTCATCTAGATTGATGTAAAAATCTTGCATCGACGTAACTCTTTACGACAACTCTTTTATCACCTCCATAACCGAGAAATATTTTCTTAGTCCTCTAAGGATAATTTAGACTGTTGTCCAGTGATCTACTCCTAGATCACTATTGTACTCCCTTGGCAGAATCATGCTAAGGTATACAATAGGACTGGTAAACAGCATAGCATACTTTATAGAACCTGTGATTGAGGCATAGGGAATGAATTTTCATTCTCTTTCTATTTTCTGTTGTGGTCGAGTTTTGAGTCTTTACTCAACTTCACACCTTGCAACACAGGCAAGAACACCTTCTTTGACTGTCTATTTTGAACTACTTCAAAATCTTGTCAAGGTATGTACTCATTGAAAAAACTTATCAAGCGTCTTGATCTATCTCTATAGATCTTTGATGCTCAATGTATAAGCAGATTCATCGAGGTCTTTCTTTGAAAAACTATTTTCAAACACTCCTTAATGCTTTCCAGAAAATTCTACATTATTTCCGATCAACAATATGTCATTCACATATACTTATCAGAAATGCTGTAGTGTTCCCACTCACTTTCTTATAAATACAGGCTTCACCGCAAGTCTGTATAAAACCATATGTTTTGATCACTTTATCAAAGCATATATTCCAACTCCTAGATGCTTGCACCAGTCCATAGATGGATCACTGGAGCTTGCTCACTTTGTTAGCACCTTTAGGATCGACAAAACCTTCTGGTTGCATCATATACAACTCTTCTTTAAGAAATCCATTAAGGAATGCAGTTTTGACATCCATTTGCCAGATTTCATAAAATGCGGCAACTGCTAACATGATTCGGACAGACTTTTAAGCATCGCCACGAGTGAGAAAATCTCATCGTAGTCAACATCTTGAACTTGTCGAAAACCTTTTGCGACAATTCGAGCTTTGTAGATAGTAACACCACTACCAATGTCCGTCCTCCTCTTGAAAATCCATTTATTCTCAATGACTCACCGATCATCGGGCAAGTCAATCAAAGTCCATACTTTGTTCTCATACATGGATCCCATCTCAGATTTCATGGTCTAAAGTCATTTCGCGGAATCTGGGCTCATCATCGCTTCCTCATAGTTCGTAGGTTCGTCATGGTCAAGTAACATGACATCCAGAACAGGATTACCGTGCCACTCTAGTGCGGATCTCAATCCGGTTGACCTATGAGGTTCGGTAGTAACTTGATCTGAAGTTACATGATCATCATCATTAGCTTCCTCACTAATTGGTGTAGGAGTCATAGGAACCGATTTCTGTGATGAACTACTTTCCAATAAGGGAGCAGGTACAGTTACCTCATCAAGTTCTACTTTCCTCCCACGCACTTCTTTCGAGAGAAACTCCTTCTCTAGAAAGGATCCATTCTTAGTAACGAATGTCTTGCCTTCGGATCTGTGATAGAAGGTGTACCTAACTGTCTCCTTTGGGTATCTTGTGAAGACACATTTCTTCGATTTGGGTTTGAGCTTATCAGGATGAAACTTTTTCACAAAAGCATCACAACCCCAAATTTTAAGAAATGACAACTTTGGTTTCTTGCTAAACCACAGTTCATATGGCGTCGTCTTAACGGATTTAGATGGTGCCCTATTTAACGTGAATGCAGCTCTCTCTAATGCATAACCCCAAAATGATAGTGGTAAATCGGTAAGAGACATCATAGATTGCACCATATCGAATAAAGTACGGTTATGATGTTCGTACACACCATTACGCTGTGGTGTTCCAGGTGGCGCGAGTTGCGAAACTATTCCCCATTGTTTCAAATGAAGACCAAACTCGTAACTCAAATATTCTCCTCCACGATCAGATCATAGAAACTTTATTTTCTTGTTACGATGATTTCCACTTCACTCTGAAATTATTTAAACTTTTCAAATGTTTCAGATTTATGTTTCATCAAGAAGATATACCCATATCTTACTCAAATCATCTGTGAAGGTCAGAAAATAACGATACCTGCCGCGAGCCTCAACACTCATCGGACTGCATACATCAATATGTATTATTTCCAACAAGTCTGTTGCTTGCTCCATTGTTCCGGAGAACGGAGTCTTAGTCATCTTGCCCATGAGGCATGGTTCGCATGCATCAACTGATTCATAATCAAGTGATTCCAAAAGCCCATCAACATGGATTTTCTTCATGCGCTTTACACCAATATGACCTAAACGGCAGTGCCACAAATAAGTTGCACTATCATTATTAACTTTGCATCTTTTGGCTTCAATATTATGAATATGTGTATTACTACGATCGAGATCCAACAAACCATTTTCATTGGGTGTATAACCATAGAAGGTTTTATTCATGTAAACAGAACAACAATTATTCTCTAACTTAAATGAATAATCGTATTGCAATAAACATGATCGAATCATATTCATGCTTAACGCAAACACCAAATAACATTTATTTAGGTTCAACACTAATCCCGAAAGTATAGGGAGTGCGCGATGATGATCATATTAATTTTGGAACTACTTCCAACACACATCGTCACTTCACCCTTAACTAGTCTCTGTCCATTCTGCAACTCCCGTTTCGAGCTACTAATCTCAGCAACTGAACTAGTATCAAACACTGAGGGGTTGCTATAAACACTAGTAAAGTACACATCAATAACATGTATATCAAATATACCTTTGTTCACTTTGCCATCCTTCTTATCCGCCAAATACTTGGGGCAATTCTGCTTCCAGTGACTAGTCCCTTTGCAATAGAAGCACTTAGTCTCAGGCTTAGGTCTAGACTTGGGCTTCTTCACTTGAGCAGCAACTTGCTTGCCGTTCTTATTGAAGTTCCCCTTCTTTGCCCTTTTCTTGAAACTAGTGGTCTTGTCAACCATCAACACTTGATGCTTTTGTTGATTTCTACCTTCGTCGATTTCAGCATCACAAAGAGCTTGGGAATCATTTCCGTTATGCCTTGCATATTATAGTTCATCACGAAGTTCTAGTAACTTGGTGATAGTGACTAGAGAACTCTGTCAATCACTATCTTATCTGGAAGATTAACTCCCACTTGATTCAAGTGATTGTAGTACTCAGACATTCTAAGCACATGCTCACTAGCTGAGCTATTCTCCTCCATCTTGTAGGCAAAGTACTTGTCAGAGGTCTCATACCTCTCAACTCGGGCATGAGTCTGAAATACCAATTTCAGCTCTTGGAACATCTTATATGCTCTGTGGCCTTCGAAACATTTTTGAAGTCCCTTTTCTAAGCCGTAAAGCATGGTGCACTAAACTATCAAGTAGTCATCATACCGAGCTTGTCAAATGTTCATAACGTCTGCATCTGCTCCTGCAATAGGTCTATCACCTAGCGGTGCATCAAGGACATAATTCTTCTGTGCAGCAATGAGGATAATCCTTAGATCACGGATCCAATCCGCATCATTGCTACAATTATCTTTCAACATAGTTTTTCTCTAGGAACATATCAAAATAAACGGGGAGCTACATCGTGAGCTATTGATCTACAACATAGTTATGCAAATACTATCAGGACTAAGTTCATGATAAATTAAAGTTCAATTAATCATATTACTTATGAACTCCCACTTAGATAGATATCCCTCTAATCATCTAAGTGATCACGTGATCCAAATCAACTAAACCATAACCGATCATCACATGAAATGGGGTAGTTTTCAATGGTGAACATCACTATGTTGATCATATCTACTATATGATTCACGCTCGACCTTTCGGTCTCAGTGTTCCAAGGCCATATCTGTATATGCTAGGCTCGTCAAGTTTAACCCGAGTATTCTGCGTGTGCAAAACTAGCTTGCACCCGTTGTATAAGAACTTTGAGCTTATCACACCCGATCATCACCTGGTGTCTCGACACGACGAACTTTTGCAATGGTGCATACTCAGAGAGAACACTTGTACCATAAATTTTTTAGTGAGAGATCATCTTATAATGCTACCGTCAATCAAAGCAGAATAAGATACATAAAGGATAAACATGACTTGCAATCAATATATGTGACATGATATGGCCACGATCATCTTGCGCCTTTGATCTCCATCTCCAAAGTACCGTCATGATCTCTATCGTCACCGACATGACACCATGATCTCCATCATCTTGATCTCTATCAATGTGTCGTCACATGGTCGTCTCGCCAACTATTTCTTTTGCAACTATTGCTATCGCATAGTGATAAAGTAAGCAATTACATGGCACTTGCATCTTATGCAATAAATAGACAACCATAAGGCTTCTGCCAGTTGCCGATAACTTTAACAAAACATGATCATCTCATACAACAATTTATATCTCATCACGTCTTGACCATATCACATCACAACATGCCCTGCAAAAACAAGTTAGACGTCCTCTACTTTGTTGTTGCAAAATTTACGTGGCTGCATGGGCTGAGCAAGAACCGTTCTTACCTACGCATGAAAAACCACAACGCAGTATAGTGATTGCTTTTTGATCTTTAGAAATAACCTTGTTCATTGAATCCAATTCAACTAAAGCTGGAGAAATAGACACCCACTAGCCACCTGTGTGCGAAGCACGTCGGTAGAACCAGTCTCGCGTAAGCGTACGCGTAATGTCGGTTTGGGCCGCTTCATCCAACAATGCCGCTGAATCAAGAATCAGCTAGTGATGGCAAGAAATATTTATATACCCACGCCCACAACTCCTTTGTGTTCTACTCATGCATATAACATCTACGCATAAACCTGGCTCGGATGCTACTGTCGGGGAACGTAGTAATTTCAAAATTTTCCTACGCACACACAAGATCATGGTGATGCATAGCAACGAGAGGGGAGAGTGTCGTCTACGTACCCTCGTAGACCGTAAGCGGAAGCGTTATGATAACGTGGTTGATGTAGTCGTACGTCTTCACGATTGACCGATCCTCAGTACCGAACGTACGGCACCTCCGCGTTCAGCACAAGTTCAGCTCGGTGACGTCCCGCTAACTCACGATCCAGTAGAGCTTTCGGGAAGGGCTTCATCAGCATGATGGCGTGGTGACGATGTTGATGAAGCTACTGACGCAGGGCTTCGCCTAAGCACCGCTACGATATGACCGAGGTGGATTATGGTGGAGGGGGGCACCGCACACGGCTAAGAGATCAAGGATCAATTGTTGTGTCTCCAAGGGATGCCCCCCTCCCCGTATATAAAGAAGTGGAGGAGGGGGAGAGGCCGGCCCTCCTAGGCGCGCCCCAAGGGGGGTCCTACTCCCACCGGGAGTAGGATTCCCCCCTTCCATGTAGTAGGAGTAGGAGAGAAGGAAAGGGAAAAGAGAAGAGAAGGAAGGAGGGGGCGCCGCCCCTCCCCCTAGTCCAATTCGGACTAAGCCTTGGGGGGGGCGCAGCCTCCCCTCTCTCTTTCCCCTAAACACCAATAAGGCCCATATACTGCCCGGCGAATTCCCGTAACTCTCCGGTACTCTGAAAAATACCCGAATCACTCGGAACCTTTCCGATGTCCGAATATAGTCGTCCAATATATCGATCTTTACGTCTCAACCATTTCGAGACTCCTCGTCATGTCCCCGATCTCATCCGGGACTCCTAACTACCTTCGGTACATCAAAACACATAAACTCATATTACCGATTGTCACCGAACGTTAAGCGCGCAGACCCTACGGGTTCGAGAACTATGTAGACATGACCGAGACTCGTCTCTGGTTAATAACCAACAACGGAACCTGGATGCTCATATTGGCTCCTACATATTCTATGAAGATCTTTGTCGGTCAAACCGCATAACAACATACGTTGTTCCCTTTGTCATCGGTATGTTTGTTTCCCAAGATTCTATCGTCGGTATCTCAATACCTAGTTCAATCTCGTTACCGGCAAGTCTCTTTACTCGTTCCATAATACATCATCCCGCAACTAACTCATTAGTTGCACTGCTTGCAAGGCTTAAAGTGATGTGCATTATCGAAAGGGCCTAGAGATACCTCTCCGACAATCGGAGTGACAAATCATAATCTTGATCTATGCCAACTCAACAAGTACCATCGAAGATACCTGTAGAGCACCTTTATAATCACCCAGTTACGTTGTGACGTTTGGTAGCACACAGAGTGTTCCTCCGGTATTCGGGAGTTGCATAATCTCATAGTCATAGGAACATGTATAAGTCATGAAGAAAGCAATAGCAATATACTAAACGATCGAATGCTAAGCTAACGAAACGGGTCAAGTCAATCACATCATTCTCTAATGATGTGACCCTGTTTAATCAAATGACAACTCATGTCTATGGCTAGGAAACTTAACCATCTTTGATTCAACGAGCTAGTCAAGTAGAGGCATACTAGTGACACTCTGTTTGTCTATATATTCACACATGTAATAAGTTTCCAGTTAATACAATTCTAGCATGAATAATAAACATTTATCATGATATAAGGAAATATAAATAACAACTTTATTATTGCCTCTAGGGCATATTTCCTTCAGTAGCCTCTCCTCGATGGAGTGGAGTGACAATAACTCTAATACTCCAAATGTGACTTGTTCTACTAACACACCTACTACAAGATAGGTTAAACGTGCATGATACATGTGACACAAAAATATCTAGGTGAAAATCCCATTCAAAACAATTAAAATTTGGGGTTAAACAACCGCAAGTCTCATGTGGTGCAAGATGAAAGAGGCGGCACGAGATTCGAACGAGATCTTGGTACGCAATCCCATGTTGGTTCGTGTGTGTGATCCTAGGCCCATCACTCTACACCTGATGTCATGGCTACCTTGATACCGACTACTCCGACCAGTCAACCAGGAGGCACCACACCACCAATTGTCCACCGTGTGCGATCAGGTGGCCTGTCGCCTAGGCCCATAGAGTTTGTTTGCACCAACGGCTCAATTCCACAAATTGAATTGCCTAAACACGCAGGGTCTGTGTCTGCTAGTGATGATAGTACAGATGACCCCGCTTTGGGATCTACCGCACCAGGTGGGATGGTGTCCTCAAATTCTTCTTGGGAGCGCATGCATCAGGTCAACAGATAAAGGTTTAAGCTCAAACACGGGATCACCCTTGGGTGGAGGAGGATCCCCTAGGATTTTAACAGGCAAATTGTGTTTCAGGATGGGTTCCAGTTTAAAGAATACTTCATCTATTTCCTTCTTTCATTCATAAACATATCATTTTCATGGTCTAGCAAATATTGTTCTAAAGGATCGCTAGGAGGTACGGCAATAGAAGCAAGTCCAATAATTTCATCTTTACTAGGCAATTCCTCTTCACGGTGTTGTCTACGAAATTTAGAGAAATTAAATTCATGAGACATATCACCTAAACCAACAGAAACAATATCCTTATTGCAGTCTATCTTAGCATTAACAGTGTTTAAGAAGGGTCTACCAAATATAATGGGACAAAAGCTATCTTGTGGGGAACCAAGAACAAGAAAATCAGCAGGATATTTAGTTTTCCCACACAAGACTTCAACATCTCTAACAATTCCCATTGGTGAAATAGTATCTCTATTGGCAGGTTTAATTGTGACATCAATATCTTCTATCTCAGCGGGTGCAATATCATGCATAATTTCTTTGTATAAGTTGTAAGGTATTGCACTAGCACTAGCACCGGTATCCATAAAAGATTTAACACAATCAAACTTAGGTGTCATACCTGCTCCTTACCTTTGTCGAGGTCCCAATCTTCAGAGTTGCGTTTAATTCTTTCCAATAAATGCCATTTGAATTCAATAGTCTTCGTCATGAAAGAGCCAGCACAAGAAGTATCGAGCATGTGCGATTGTTATCAGAAAGCCGAGCATGTAAATTTTGAATAATCATTTCTCTTGAGAGCTCATGATTGGGGCATGAATATAACATTGATTTAAGCCTCCCCCAAGCTTGAGCGATGCTTTCTCCTTCGCGAGGCCAGAAATTATATATATAATTGCGATCACGATGAATAAGATGCATAGGATAAAACTTCTGATGAAATTCCAATTTCAATCGTTTGTAGTTCCATGACCCCGTATCATCACATACCCTATACCATGTCGATGCATCTCCCTTCAAAGATAAAGGTAAGACCTTCTTCTTAATAACATCTCTGGGCACACCTGCAAGCTTAAATAATCCACAAACTTCATCAACATATATTAGGTGCTCATCAGGATGCTTTGTTCCATCTCCTGCAAAAGGATTAGCTAGCAGTTTTTATAACATACCCGAAGGAATTTCAAAGCAGACATTTTCATTTTCAGTAGGTTCAGTAGGTTGAGGAGCAACTCTTTGCTCTACTGGTCGGGGTGAAGATACCCCGAACAAGCCCCTCAGAGGATTACTTTCCATTGTAACAAGTGACAGTAAATTTCAGCACACTATATAAAATTTTCCTTACCAAATTCCACCTACCAAAGGCGCTTCACTCCCCGGCAACAGCGCCAGAAATGAGTCTTGATGACCCACAAGTGTAGGGGATCTATCGTAGTCCTTTCGATAAGTAAGAGTGTCGAACCCAACGAGGAGCAGAAGGAAATGAGAAGCGGTTTTCAGCAAGGTATTCTCTGCAAGCACTGAAATAATAGGTAACAGATAGTTTTGTGATAGGATAATTTGTAACGAGTAACAAGTAACAAGAGTAAATAAAGTGCAGCAAGGTGGCCCAATACTTTTTGTAGCAAAGGACAAGCCTGGACAAACTCTTATATGATGTAAAGCGCTCCCGAGGACACATGGGAATATCGTCAAGCTAGGTTTCATCACGATCATATGATTCACGTTTGGTACTTTGATAATTTGGTATGTGGGTGGACCGGTGCTTGGGTACTGTCCTTACTTGGACAAGCATCCCACTTATGATTAACCTCTATTGCAAGCATCTGCAACTACAACAAAAGTATTAAGGTAAACCTAACCATAGGATGAAACATATGGATCCAAATCAGCCCCTTACGAAGCAACGCACAAACTAGGGTTTAAGCTTCTGTCACTCTAGCAACCCATCATCTGCTTATTACTTCCCAATGCCTTCCTCTAGGCCCAAATATGAAGTGTCATGTAGTCGACGTTCACATAACACTACTAGAGGAGAGACAACATACATCTCATTAAAATATCGAACGAATACCAAATTCACATGACTACTAATAGCAAGACTTCTCCCATGTCCTCAGGAACAAACGTAACTACTCACAAAGCATATTCATGTTCATAATCAAAGGGGTATTAATATGCATATAGGATCTGAACATATGATCTTTCACCAAATAAACCAACTAGCATCAACTACAAGGAGTAAATAACACTACTAGCAACCCACAGGTACCAATCCCGGACTTGGAGACAAGAATTGGATACAAGAGATGAACTAGGGTTTTGAGAGGAGATGGTGCTAGTGAAGATGTTGATGGAGATTGCCCTCTCCTGATGTGAGGAGCGTTGGTGATGACGATGGCGATGATTTCCCCCTCCCGGAGGGAAGTTTCCCCTGCAGAACAGCTCCACTCGAGCCCTAGATTGGTTCTGCAAAGGTTCCGCCTTGTGGCAGCGGAGTCTCGTCCAGAAAGATAGCTTATCATTTTTTTATCATCAAAAGACTCCATATAGCAGAAGATGGCCACCGGAGGGCCACCAGGGGGGCCACGAGGTAGGGGGCGCGCCCAGGTGGTAGGGCGCGCCCCCACCCTCGTGGGCAGGGTGTGGCCCCCTGATGAACTTCTTGCGCTCAGTATTGATTATATATTTTGAAAATGCCTTCTGTGAAGTTTCAGGACTTTTGGAGCTGTGCATAATAGGTCTCTAATATTTGCACCTTTTCTAGCCCAGAATCCCAACTGCCGACATTCTCCCTCTTTATGTAAACCTTGTAAAATAAGAGAGAATAGGCATAAGTATTGTGACATAATGTGTAATAACAGCCCATAATGCAATAAATATCGATATAAAAGCATGATGCAAAATGGACATATCAACTCCCCCAAGCTTAGACCTCACTTGTCCTTAAGCGAAAGCCGAAATCGAAAAATATGTCCACATGTTTAGAGATAGAGGTGTGGATAAAAATAAAATACGGACATGAGGGCATCATGATCATTCTTAGAACAACAACTTATATAATTCTTGTCATATGATCTCTTATGCTAGAGTAACAATTCAATCACAATTTCAAGTATGAATCATAAACTTCATTGAAAACTAACAAACTATAATCTCAGTCATTGGAGCAATTGCAATTTATCATAACATAGGAAAGAGTCAATATAAGAGCTTTTGAGCAGGTCCACATACTCAACCATCATATAGTCTTCCACAATTGCTAACACTCACACAATACTTATGGGTATGGAGTTTTAATCAGACAAAGAGAAAGATAGGGGCTTATAGTTTTGCCTCCCAACGTTTTACCTCAAGGGTAATGTCAACAATAATAGTTCATGAAAACTCACATCCAATTAGCCATATATACCAAGATCTTTCCAACATGTTGTGCTTGCCAAAAGATAAAATGTAAAAAGGAAGGGTGAAGATCACCATGACTCTTATGTTAGGTAGGAGATAAAAGTAAAATATAGGCCCTTCGCAGAGGGAAGCAGAGGTTGTCATGCGCTTTTATGGTTGGATGCACAAAATCTTAATGCGAAAGAACGTCACTTTATATTGCCACTTGTGATATGGCCCTTTATTATGCAGTCCATCACTTTTATTTCTTCCATATCACACGATCGTATAAAGCTTATTTTCTCCCACACTAATAAGTCATACATATTTAGAGAGCAATTTTTATTGCTTGCACCGATGACAACTTACTTGAAGGATCTTATTCAATCCATAGGTAGGTATGGTGGACTCTCATGGCAAAACTGGTTTAAGGGTGTTTGGAAGCACAAGTAGTATCTCTACTTGGTGCAAAGAATTTGTCTAGCATGAGGGGGAAAGGCAAGCTCAATCATGTTGGATTATCCATGACAATATAATTTATCTCAGATGTAAGAAAACATAACCCATTACATTGTCTTCCTTGTCCAACGTCAGCTCTTTAGCATGTCATATTTTAATGAGTGCTCACAATCATAAAAGATGTCCAAGATAGTATATTTATATGTGAAGACCTCTCTTTCTTTATTACTTCCTATTAATAGCAATGATGACCAAAACTATGTTTGTCAACTCTCAACAAATTTTATTCATCATACTCTTTCTATGTGAGCTCATTACTCTCCATGAGATCCATATCATCTCTTTGTTCCTTTTTATTCTTTCTCCTTTCTTTTATTCACTCAAGATCATGGAAAATAATCAAGCCCTTGACACAACACTAATCTTTATTATATATAGCTCACGCACTCGATTACATAGAAGGATCATAAAGCAAAACTCAGAACTAGATCATACTAAAAGCTTTTATTCTACAGGTAAAGATATTACCAAAAGGATCGAACTAATAAAATGGTAAAGATGAAACTGATGGTGATACGATACCAAGGCACTCCCCCAAGCTTGGCGGTTGCCAAGGGGAGTGCCCATACCAGATACCCAGTTCTTCTTTGTTGGTGAAGAAGGTGGAGTTGTTGATGATGTAGGCTTGTCGTCCTTCTTCCAAGGCATAGGCTCACCATCATAGAAGGATGATCGAGTCTCCTGAAACCTCAAATCTGTAGCCAAACTCATCCTCTTGAATCTATATTCATACTCACAGTCTTGATTTTGCAGGTCATAGATCTGGGCTTGGAGGTGCTCGATTTTCTCATGAAGCTTGAAGATGGCCTCCCCAATGTCCTTGACGTCCAGCTTGTGGTTGTTGGTGAACTTTGTGATGATAATGTGATTGGAATCGAGTCCACACTCCACCATCTCCTGACACTTGAAAACTTCTTGCTCCAATGCCTCGAGCCTTGCCTCCGTGCTTCCGGTCTTCCTTGGTCCCTCAACATCGCGAATGTGCAACAATCCCTCACGCGTCTCAATGGTTTGAGGGTGTTGCAGCACTTCCGCAAGGTAGGGGTTGATGACCTTCTCGAAGAACTGGTCCTTGGGGGCACTTGAAGACGACATGACGACCCGGATCTGTCAGAAAACAGCTCGAAACAAAGACAGGAGATTTTTGCGTGATACGGGAGTCAAAACCTTCGGGAGATTATATAATGAATTTTTACCGACCAAAATACGTGTCGTGTAAGCAAACGAAATCCGGAGAGCACACGGGATGCCCACGAGGTAGGGGGCGCGCCCTCCACCCTCGTGGAGCCCTCGTGTCCTTCCCGGACTGCTTCTTATTTTTCTATTTTTCTAAATATTCCAAAACGGAAAAATATTGCCATTAGAACTGTTTTGGAGTCGGTTTACTTACCGTACCACATACGTCTTCCTTTTCGGAGTCTGAAACATTCCGGAAAGTCTCCCTTATGTATTCCTCTAGGGTTACGGTTTCAATAACATTGGTTTCAACATTTATAAGATTACCTGAGATTTAATGTTTAATTCTTTGACCGTTCACCACCTTCGGATTTGTGCCTTCGAAGTTGTTGATTTTTATGGCACCGGAATGATAGACCTCCTCGATAACGTAAGGACCTTCCCATTTAGAGAGGAGTTTTCCTGCAAAAGATCTTAAACGGGAGTTGTATAGAAATACATAATCACCTACATTAAATTCACACTTTTGTATTCTTTTGTCATGCCATCTTTTAACTTTTTCTTTAAATAATTTGGCATTCTCATAGGCTTGGGTTCTCCATTCATCAAGTGAGCTAATGTCAAATAACCTCTTCTCACCGGCAAGTTTGAAATCATAATTGAGCTCTTTAATAGCCCAATAAACCTTATGTTCTAGTTCGAGAGGTAAGTGACATGCTTTTCCATAAACCATTTTATATGGAGACATACCCATAGGATTTTTATATGCAGTTCTATAGGCCCATAATGCATCATCAAGTTTCTTGGACCAATTCTTTCTAGATCTATTAGCAGTCTTTTGCAAAATTAATTTGAGTTCTCTATTGCTCAATTCTACTTGACAACTAGACTGTGGGTGATAAGGAGATGCAATTCTATGATTAACATCATATTTAGCAAGCATTTTACGGAAAGCACCATGAATAAAATGTGAACCACCATCGGTCATTAAATATCTAAGGACTCCAAACCTTGGAAAAATAACTTCTTTAAGCATCTTAATAGAGGTGTTATGATCAGCACTACTAGTTGGAATAGCTTCTACCACTTAGTAACATAATCAACAGCAACTAAAATATGTGTATATCCATTAGAGGCAGGAAAAGGTCCCATATAATCAAAGCCCCAAACATCAAATGGTTCAATAACAAGTGAATAATTCATAGGCATTTCTTGACGTCTACTAATATTACCTATTCTTTGACATTCATCACAAGACAAGACAAACTTATGGGCATCCTTGAAGAGAGTAGGCCAATAAAAACCGGATTGCAATACCTTATGTGCAGTCCTGTCTCCAGCATGGTGTCCTCCATAAGCCTCGGAGTGACACTTGCGTAGGATCTGTTCCTGTTTATTATCAGGTACACAACGTCTAATAACACCATATACTCCTTCTTTATAAAGATGTGGGTCATCCCAAAAGTAATGTCTCAAATCATAGAAGAACTTTTTCTTTTGCTGGTATGTGAAGCTAGGTGGTATAAATTTAGCAACAATATAATTAGCATAATCAGCATACCATGGAGCAGTATGAGAAGCATTTATGACATTTAATTGTTCATCAGGAAAGCTATTATCAATAGGTAGTGGGTCACCAAGCACATTTTCTAACCTAGACAAGTTGTGTGCAACGGGGTTCTCAGCTCCCTTTCTATCAATAATATGTAAATCAAATTCTTGTAGCAAGGGAACCCATCTAATAAGTCTAGGTTTAGCATCTTTCTTTTCCATAAGATATTTAATAGCAGCATGATCCATGTGAATAGTTACTTTAGAATCAACAATATAAGGTCTGAACTTATCACAAGCAAATACAACTGCTAAGAATTCTTTTTCAATAGTTGCATAATTTCTCTGAGCATTGTCTAGAGTTTACTAGCATATTGAATAACATTTAATTTCTTATCAACTCTTTGCCCTAGAACAACACCTACAGCATAATCACTAGCATCACACATAATTTCAAAGGGTAAATTCCAATCAGGTGGCTGAACAATAGGTGCCGAGATTAATGCTTTCTTAAGTATTTCAAATGCTTCTACGCAATCATCATCGAAAACAAATGGTATATCTTTTTGTAATAAATTAGTCAGAGGCCGAGAATTTTTGAGAAGTCCTTAATGAACCTCCTGTAAAAACCGGCATGACCAAGGAAACTTCTTATACCTTTGATATCCTTGGGACATGGCATCTTTTCAATAGCATCAACCTTGGCTTTATCAACTTCAATACCTCTTTCAGAAACTTTATGCCCCAAGACAATACCTTCATTAACCATAAAGTGGCACTTCTCCCAATTCAAGACGAGATTAGTTTCTTCACATCTCTGCAAAACTCGATCAAAGTTGCTTAAGCAATCATCAAAATAGGATCCATAGACGGAAAAATCGTCCATGAAAACCTCACAAATCTTTTCACAAAAGTCAGAGAATATAGCCATCATGCATCTTTGAAAGGTAGATGGTGCATTACATAAACCAAAAGGCATACGTCTATAAGCAAAAGTGCCGAACGGGCAAGTAAAAGTAGTCTTTGATTGATCATTGGCTGACACAAGTATTTGAGAGAAACCAGAATAACCATCTAGAAAGCAAAAATGTGTATGTTTGGATAATATTTCTAGCATTTGATCTATAAAAGGTAAGGGGTAATGATCTTTTTTAGTAGCTTTATTTAATTTGCGAAAATCAATTACCATCCTATAACCCGTAATAATTATTTGTTGAATCAATTCCTATTTATCATTAGGAACGACAATAATACCTCCCTTCTTAGGGACGCAATGGACAGGACTTACCCACTGACTATCAGCAACGGGATAAATTATACCTGCCTCAAGAAGCTTTAGTATTTCCTTTCTTACCACTTCCTTCATCTTAGGATTCAGCCGTCGTTGATGATCACGAACTGGTTTGGCATCTTCCTCCAAATTTATTTTGTGTTGACACAGAGTGGGACTAATGCCCTTAAGACCATCGAGAGTATATCCAATAGCAGCACGATGCTTCTTTAGAGTTTTCAATAATATTTCTTCTTCATGCTCTGAAAGGTTAGCACTAATAATAACAGGATATATCTTTTTTCTCATCAAGATAAGCATATTTAAGAGTATCAGGTAAAGGTTTAAGCTCAAACACAGGATCTGTTGGGGAACGTAGCAGAAATTCAAAATTTTCCTATGTGTCACCAAGATCTATCTATGGAGAAATCAGCAACGAGGGGAAGGAGAGTGAATCTACATACCCTTGTAGATCGCTAAGTGGAAGCGTTCAAGTGAACGGGGTTGATGGAGTCGTACTCGTCGTGATTCAAATCACCGATGATCAAGTACCGAAAGGACGGCACCTCCGCGTTCAACACACGTACAGCCCGGTGACGTCTCCCATGCCTTGATCCAGCAAGGAGAGAGGGAGAGGTTGAGGAAGACTCCATCCAGCAGCAGCACAACGGCGTGGTGGTGGTGGAGGAGCTTGGCTAGAAGAGGAGGAAGAAGAGACGCAGGGCTGCACCAACGAGAGATCGAATCGCGTGTTAGGGGAAGCCCTAGGCCTCACTATATATAGGGGAGAGGGAGGAGGGTGCGCCCCCTCTAGGGTTCCCACCCTAGGGGGTGCGGCAGCCCTAGATGGGAAAGGGGCGGCGGCCAAAGGGAGGATTCCCTCCCCCCCAAGGCACCTAGGAGGTGCCTTCCCCTCCTAGGACTCTTCCTTAGGGTTCCCCCTTCACCCTAGGCGCATGGGCCATGAGGGAAGTGGCGCCCCAGCCCACTTTGGGCTGGATCCCTTCCCACTTCAGCCCATGGGACCCTTCGGGATAGGTGGCCCCACCCGGTGGGCCCCCGGGACCCTTCCGGTGGTCCCGGTACAATACCGATGACCCCGAAACTTGTCCCGATGGCCGAAACAGGACTTCCTATATATAAATCTTTACCTCCGGACCATTCCGGAACTCCTCGTGATGTCCGGGATCTCATCCGGGACTCCGAACAACATTCGGTAACCACATACAAGCTTCGTTTATAACCCTAGCGTCATCGAACCTTAAGTGTGTAGACCCTACGGGTTCGGGAGACATGCAGACATGACCGAGACGTTCTCTGGTCAATAACCAACAGCGGGATCTGGATACCCATGTTGGCTCCCACATGTTCCACGATGATCTCATCGGATGAACCACGATGTCAAGGACTTAATCAATCCCGTATACAATTCCCTTTGTCTAGCGGTATTTTACTTGCCCGAGATTCGATCGTCGGTATACCGATACCTTGTTCAATCTAGTTACCGGCAAGTCTCTTTACTCGTTCCGTAACACATCATCCCGTGATCAACCCCTTGGTCACATTGTGCACATTATGATGATGTCCTACCGAGTGGGCCCAGAGATACCTCTCCGTTTACACGGAGTGACAAATCCCAGTCTCGATTCGTGCCAACCCAACAGACACTTTCGGAGATACCTGTAATGCACCTTTATAGCCACCCAGTTACGTTGTGACGTTTGATACACCCAAAGCATTCCTACGGTATCCGGGAGTTGCACAATCTCATGGTCTAAGGAAAAGATACTTGACATTAGAAAAGCTTTAGCATACGAACTACACGATCTATGTGCTAGGCTTAGGATTGGGTCTTGTCCATCACATCATTTTCCTAATGATGTGATCCCGTTATCAACGACATCCAATGTCCATAGCCAGGAAACCATGACTATCTGTTGATCACAACGAGCTAGTCAACTAGAGGCTCACTAGGGACATGTTGTGGTCTATGTATTCACACGTGTATTACGATTTCCGGATAATACAGTTATAGCATGAATAAAAGACTATTATCATGAACAAAGAAATATTATAATAACACTTTTATTATTGCCTCTAGGGCATATTTCCAACAGTCTCCCACTTGCACTAGAGTCAATAATCTAGTTCACATCACCATGTGATTAACACTGACATGTCACATCACCATGTGACCAACATCCAAAGAGTTTACTAGTGTCATTAAACTAGTTCACATCATCATGTGATTAAGACTCAATGAGTTATGGGGTTTGATCATGTTCTGCTTGTGAGAGAGGTTTTAGTCAACGGATCTGTAACATTCAGATCCGTATGTACTTCGCAAATTTCTAGGTCATATTGTAAATGCTGCTTCCACGCTCCACTTGGAGTTATTCCAAATGGTTGCTCCACTATACGTATCCGGTTTGCTACTCAGAGTCATTCGGATAGGTGCTAAGCTTGCATCATCGTAACTCTTTACGTCGATCTCTTTATCACCTCCATAACCGAGAAAATTCCTTAGTCCACTAGTTACTAAGGATAACTTTGACTGCTATACTATGATCCATTCTTGGATCACTCTTGTACCCCTTGACTGACTCATGGCAAGGCACACTTCAGGTGCCGTACACAGCATAGCATACTGTAGAGCCTACGTCTTAAGCATAGGGGACGACCTTCGTCCTTTCTCTCTATTCTGCCGTGGTCAAGCTTTAAGTCTTAACTTTGTACCTTACAACTCAGGCAAGAACTTCTTCTTTGACTGATCCATCTTGAACACCTTCAAGATCATGTCAAGGTATGTGCTCATTTGAAAGTATTATTAAGCATTTTGATCTATCCTTATAGATCTTGATGCTCAATGTTCAAGTAGCTTAATCCAGGTTTTCTATTGAAAAACACCTTTCAAATAACCCTATATACTTTCTAGAAATTCTACGTCATTTCTGATCCATAATATGTCAACAACATATACTCATCAGAAATTCTATAGTGCTCCCACTCACTTCTTTGGAAATACAAGTTTCTCATGAACTTTGTATAAACCCAAAATCTTTGATCATCTCATCAAAGCGCACATTCCAACTCCGAGATGCTTACTCTAGTCCTTAGAAGGATTGCTGGAGCCAGCATACCTTTTAGCATCCTTAGGATCGACAAAACCTTTCTGATTGTATCGCATACAACCTTTCCTTATGAAAACTGGTAAGGAAACTCATTTTGACATCCATCTACCAGATTTCATAAATGCAGCTAATGCTAACATGAATCCGACGGATTTAAGCATCACTACGGATGAGAAAATCTCATCGTAGTCAACTCCTTGAACTTGTGGAAAAACTCTTCGCCACAAGTCGAGCTTCATAGACGGTGACATTACCGTCCACGTCCGTCTTCCTCTTAAAGATCCATTTATCTTAATGGCTTGCCGATCATCGGGCAAGTCCACCAAAGTCCATGCTTTGTTCTGATACATGGATCCTATCTCGGATTTCATGGCTTCTAACCATTTGTCGGAATTTGGGACCACCATCGCTTCTCCATAGCTCGTAGGTTCATTGTTGTCTAGCAACATGACTTCCAAGACAGGATTACGTACCACTCTGAAGTAGTACGCATCCTTGTCATCCCACGAGGTTTGGGAGTGACTTGATCCGAAGTCTCATGATCAATATCATAAGCTTCCACTTCAATTGGTGTAGGTGCCACAGGAACAACTCTTTGTGCCCTGTTATACACTAGTTGAAGTGACGGTTCAATAACCTCATCAAGTCTCCACCATCCTCCCACTCAATTCTTTCGAGAGAAACTTTTCCTCGTGAAAGGACCCGATTCAAGAAACAATCCATATTGCTTTCGGATCTGAATTAGGAGGTATACCCAACTGTTTTGGGTGTCCTATGAAGATGCATTTTATCCGCTTTGGGTTTGAGCTTATCAACCTGAAACTTTTTCACATAAGCGTCACAGCCCTAAATCTTTAATAAACGACAACTTAGGTTTCTCCAAACGGTGTCGTCTCAACGGAATTACGTGGTGCCCTATTTAAAGTGAATGTGGTTGTCTCTAATGCCTAACCCATGAACAATAGTGGTAATTTGATAAGAGACATCATGGTACCCACCATATCCAATAGGGTGCAACTATGATGTTCGGACACACCATCACACTATGGTGTTCCAGGAGGTATTAATTGCGAAACAATTTCCACAATGTCTTAATTGTGTGCCAAAACTCGTAACTCAGATATTCATCTCTATGATCATATCATAGATATTTTATCCTCTTGTCACAATGATCTTCTACTTCACTCTGAAATTACTTGAATCATTCAATAATTCAGACTTGTGTTTCATCAAGTAAATATTCTCAACATCTACTCGAATCATCTGTGAAGTAAGAACATAACGATATTCACTGTATGCCTCAGCACTCATTGGACTGCACACATCAAAATGTGTTACTTCCAACAAGTTGCTATCTTGTTCCATCTTACTGAAACCGAGGCTTTTCAGTCATCTTGCCCATGTGGTATGATTCGCATATCTCAAGTGATTCAAAATCAAGTGAGTCCAAACGATCCATCTGTATGGAGTTTCTTCATGCGTATACACCAATAGACATGGTTCGCATGTCTCAAACTTTTCAAAAATGAGTGAGTCCAAAGATCCATCAACATGGAGCTTCTTCATGCGTTTTATACCAATATGACTTACATGGCAGTGCCACCAGTAAGTGGTACTATCATTACTATCTTTTGGCATGAAAATGTGTATCACTACGATCGAGATTCAATAAACCATTTTTAGGTGCAAGACCACTGAAGGTTTTATTCAAATAAATAGAGTAACCATTATTCTCCTTAAATGAATAACCGTATTGCGATAGACATAATCCAATCATGTCTATGCTCAAAGCAAACACCAAATGACAATTATTCAGGTTTAATACTAATCTTGATGGTAGAGGGAGCGTGCGATGTTTGATCACATCAAACTTGGAAACACTTCCAACACATATCGTCAGCTCACCTTTAGCTAGTCTCCGCTTATTCTGTAGCTCTTTTATTTCGAGTTACTAACACCTAGCAACCGAACTGGTATCTTATACCCTGGTGCTACTAGGAGTACTAGTAAAGTACACATTAACATAATGTATATCCAATATACTTCTATCGACCTTGCCAGCCTTCTCATCTACCAAGTATCTAGGGTAATTCTGTTCCAGTGGCTGTTCCCCTTATTACAGAAGCACTTAGTCACGGGTTTGGGTTCAACCTTGGGTTTCTTCACTAGAGCAGCAGCTGAATTGCCGTTTCATGAAGTATCCCTTCTTGCCCTTGCCCTTCTTGAAACTAGTGGTTTCACCAACCATCAACAATTGATGCTCCTTCTTGATTTCTACTTTTGTGGAGTCAAACATCGCGAATATCTCAAGGATCATCATATATGTCCTTGATATATTATAGTTCATCACGAAGCTCTAGCAGCTTGGTGGTAATGACTTCGGAGAAACATCACTATCTCATCTGGAAGATCAACTCCCGCTCGATTCAAGTGATTGTTGCACTCAGACAATCTGAGCACAAGCTCAACGATTGAGCTTTTCTCCCTTAGTTTGTAGGATAAGAAAATCGTCGGAGGTCTTATACCTCTTGACGTGGGCACGAGCCTAAAATTCCAATTTCAGCCCTCAAAACATCTCATATGTTTCGTGACGTTTCAAAAACGTCTTTGGTGCCTCAACTCGAAACCGTTTAACTAAACTATCATGTAGTTATCAAAATGTGTATGTCAGATGTTCACAACATCCACAAACAACGTTCGAGATTCAGCACACTGAGCGGTGCATTAAGGACATAAGCTTTCTACTGTCCGCATAATTGCTACTTTCAACTTTCAACTATATTTTCTCTAGGAACATATCTAAAACAGTAGAACTAAAGCGCGAACTACGACATAATTTGCAAAATCCTTTTGACTATGTTCAGATAATTAAGTTCATCTTATGAACTCCCACTCAGATAGACATCCCTCTAGTCATCTAAGTGATTACATGATCCGAGTCAACTAGGTCGTGTCCGATCATCACGTGAGACGGACTAGTCATCATCGGTGAACATCTTCATGTTGATCGTATCTACTATATGACTCATGCTCGACCTTTCGGTCTCCGTGTTCCGAGGCCATGTCTGTACATGCTAGGCTCGTCAAGTTAACCCTAAGTGTATTGCATGTGTAAATCTGTCTTACACCCGTTGTATGTGAACGTAAGGATCTATCACACCCGATCATCACGTGGTGCTTTGAAACGACGAACTGTAGCAACGGTGCACAGTTAGGGGAGAACACTTCTTGAAATTGTTGTAAGGGATCATCTTATTTACTACCGTCGTTCTAAGTAAACAAGATGCATAAACATGATAAACATCACATGCAATCAAATAGTGACATGATATGGCCAATATCATTTTGCACCTTTTGATCTCCATCTTCGGGGCTCCATGATCATCATCGTTACCGGCATGACACCATGATCTCCATCATCATGATCTCCATCATCGTGTCTTCATGAAGTTGTCTCGCCAACTATTACTTCTACTACTACAGCTAACGGTTAGCAATAAAGTAAAGTAATTACATGACGTTTATGTTGACACGCAGGTCATAAATAAATTAAGACAACTCCTATGGCTCCTGCCGGTTGTCATACTCATCGACATGCAAGTCGTGATTCCTATTACAAGAACATGATCAATCTCATACATCACATATATCATTCATCACATCCTTTGGCCATATCACATCACATAGCATACCCTGCAAAAACAAGTTAGACGTCCTCTAATTGTTGTTTGCATGTTTTACGTGGCTGCTATGGGTTACTAGCAAGAACGTTTCTTACCTACGCAAAGACCACAACGTGATATGCCAATTGCTATTTACCCTTCATAAGGACCCTGTTCATCGAATCCGATCCGACTAAAGTGGGAGAGACAGACACCCCCCAGCCACCTTATGCAACTAGTGCATGTTTGTCGGTGGAACTGGTCTCACGTAAGAGTACGTGTAAGGTTGGTCCGGGCCGCTTCATCCCACAATACCGTCGAAACAAGATTGGACTAGTAACAGTAAGCATATTGAACAAAATCAACGCCCACAACTACTTTGTGTTCTACTCGTGCAAAGAATCTACGCAATAGACCTAGCTCATGATGCCACTGTTGGGGAACGTAGCAGAAATTCAAAATTTTCCTACGTGTCACCAAGATCTATCTATGGAGAAATCAGCAACGAGGGGAAGTAGAGTGAATCTACATACCCTTGTAGATCGCTAAGCAGAAGCGTTCAAGTGAACGGGGTTGATGGAGTCGTACTCGTCGTGATTCAAATCACCGATGATCAAGTACCGAAAGGACGGCACCTCCGCGTTCAACACACGTACAGCCCGGTGACGTCTCCCATGCCTTGATCCAGCAAGGAGAGAGGGAGAGGTTGAGGAAGACTCCATCCAGCAGCAGCACAACGGCATGGTGGTGGTGGAGGAGCGTGGCTAGAAGAGGAGGAAGAAGAGACGCAGGGCTGCACCAATGAGAGATCGAATCGCGTGTTATGGGCAGCCCTAGGCCTCACTATATATAGGGGAGAGGGAGGAGGGTGCGCCCCCTCTAGGGTTCCCACCCTAGGGGGTGCGGCAGCCCTAGATGGGAAAGGGGCGGTGGCCAAAGGGAGGATTCCCTCCCCCCCCCCAAGGCACCTAGGAGGTGCCTTCCCCTCCTAGGACTCTTCCTTAGGGTTCCCCCTTCACCCTAGGCGCATGGGCCATGAGGGAAGTGGCGCCCCAGCCCACTTTGGGCTGGATCCCTTCCCACTTCAGCCCATGGGACCCTCCGGGATAGGTGGCCCCACCCGGTGGGCCCCCGGGACCCTTCCGGTGGTCCCGGTACAATACCGATGACCCCGAAACTTGTCCCGATGGCCGAAACAGGACTTCCTATATATAAATCTTTACCTCCGGACCATTCCGGAACTCCTCGTGACGTCCGGGATCTCATGCGGGACTCCGAACAACATTCGGTAACCACATACAAGCTTCCTTTATAACCCTAGCGTCATTGAACCTTAAGTGTGTAGACCCTACGGGTTCGGGAGACATGCAGACATGACCGAGACGTTCTCTGGTCAATAACCAACAGCGGGATCTGGATACCCATGTTGGCTCCCACATGTTCCACGATGATCTCATCGGATGAACCACGATGTCAAGGACTTAATCAATCCCGTATACAATTCCCTTTGTCTAGCGGTATTTTACTTGCCCGAGATTCGATCGTCGGTATACCGATACCTTGTTCAATCTCGTTACCGGCAAGTCTCTTTACTCGTTCCGTAACACATCATCCCGTGATCAACCCCTTGGTCACATTGTGCACATTATGATGATGTCCTACCGAGTGGGCCCAGAGATACCTCTCCGTTTACACGGAGTGACAAATCCCAGTCTCGATTCGTGCCAACCCAACAGACACTTTCGGAGATACCTGTAATGCACCTTTATAGCCACCCAGTTACGTTGTGACGTTTGATACACCCAAAGCATTCCTACGGTATCCGGGAGTTGCACAATCTCATGGTCTAAGGAAAAGATACTTGACATTAGAAAAGCTTTAGCATACGAACTACACGATCTATGTGCTAGGCTTAGGATTGGGTCTTGTCCATCACATCATTTTCCTAATGATGTGATCCCGTTATCAACGACATCCAATGTCCATAGCCAGGAAACCATGACTATCTGTTGATCACAACGAGCTAGTCAACTAGAGGCTCACTAGGGACATGTTGTGGTCTATGTATTCACACGTGTATTACGATTTCCAGATAATACAGTTATAGCATGAATAAAAGACTATTATCATGAACAAAGAAATATAATAATAACACTTTTATTATTGCCTCTAGGGCATATTTCCAACAGGATCACCCTTGGGTGGAGGAGGATCCCCTAGGATTTTAACAGGCAAATTGTGTTTCAGGAAGGGTTCCTGTTTAAAGAATACTTCATCCATTTCCCTTCTTTCATTCATAAACATATCATTTTCATGGTCTAGCAAATATTGTTCTAAAGGATCACTAGGAGGTACGGCAATAGAAGCAAGTCCAATAATTTCATCTTTACTAGGCAATTCCTCTTCACGGTGTTGTCTACGAAATTTAGAGAAATTAAATTCATGAGACATATCACCTAAACCAATAGAAACAATATCCTTATTGCAGTCTATCTTAGCATTAACAGTATTTAAGAAGGGTCTACCAAATATAATGGGACAAAAGCTATCTTGTGGGGAACCAAGAACAAGAAAATCAGCAGGATACTTAGTTTTCCCACACAAGACTTCAACATCTCTAACAATTCCCATTGGTGAAATAGTATCTCTATTGGCAAGTTTAATTGTGACATCAATATCTTCTATCTCAGCAGGTGCAATATCATGCATAATTTATTTGTATAAGTCGTAAGGTATTGTACTAGCACTAGCACCCATATCACATAAGCCACGATAACAATGATCTCCTATTTTAACAGAAATAACAGGCATGCCTACCACATGTCTGTTTTCATATTTAGCACAATGTTTAGTGATACGTATCCAACGTATCTATAATTTTTGATTGCTCCATGCTATATTATCTACTGTTTTGGACTATATTGGGCTTTATTTTCCACTTTTATATTATTTTTGGGACTAACCTATTAACCGGAGGCCCAGCCCAGAATTGTTGTTTTTGCCTATTTCTGTGTTTCAGATAAACAAAATATCAAACGGAGTCCAAACGGAATAAAATCTTGGGGAACATGATTTTCTCACCAAACGTGATCCAGGAGACTTGGACCCTGCTCCAAGGAACAAAAGAGGCGGTCACGAGGGTGGGGGCGCCCCCCCTAGGGCGCGCCCCCCTGCCCCATGGGCCCCTCGTTGCTCCTCCGGCGTACTTCTACCTCCTATATATACACACGTACCCCCAAACGATCAGAACAGGAGCCAAAAACCTAATTCCACCGCCGCAACTTTCGTATCCATGAGATCCCATCTCGGGGCCTGTTCCGGAGCTCCACCGGAAGAGGGCCGTCATCACGGAGGGCTTCTACATCATCCTAGCCCCTCCGATGAAGTGTGAGTAGTTTACCTCAGACCTTCGGGTCCATAGTTAGTAGCTAGATGGCTTCTTCTCTCTCTTTGAATCTCAATACAAAGTTCTCCCCCTCTCTTGTGGAGATCTATTCGATGTAATCTTATTTTTGCGGTGTGTTTGTTGAGACCGATGAATTGTGGGTTTATGATCAAGTCTATCTATGAATAATATTTGAATCTTCTCTGAATTCTTTTATGTATGATTGGTTATCTTTGCAAGTCTCTTTGAATTATCCGTTTGGTTTGGCCAACTAGATTGGTAGTTCTTGCCATGGGAGAAGTGCTTAGCTTTGGGTTCGATCTTGCGGTGTCGTTACCCAGTGATAGAAGGGGCAGCAAGGCACGTATTGTATCGTTGCCATCGAGGATAACAAGATGGGGTTTATTTCATATTGCATGAATTTATCTCTCTACATCATGTCATCTTGCTTAAGGCGTTACTCTGTTTTTAACTTAATACTCTAGATGCATGCTGGATAGCGGTCGATGAGTGGAGTAATAGTAGTACATGCAGAATCGTTTCGATCTACTTGTCACGGATGTGATGCCTATATACATGATCATAGATATTCTCATAACTATGCTCAATTCTGTCAATTGCTCAACAATAATTTGTTCACCCACCGTAGAATACTTATGCTCTTGAGAGAAGCCATTGGTGAAGCCTATGACCCCTGGGTCTATTCTCATCATATGAATCTCCATCACATTAATCTTGCTTTGCTTTTTTACTTTGCTTTTACTTTTTACTTTGCATCTTTATACCAAAAATACCAAAAATATTATATCTATCAAATCTCACTCTCGTAAGTGACCGTGAAGGGATTGACAACCCCTTATCGCATTGGTTGCGAGTAGCTATCGCTTTGTGCAGGTACGAGGGACTTGAGCGTGGGCTCCTACTGGATTGATACCTTGGTTCTCAAAAACTGAGGGAAATACTTACGCTACTCTGCTGCATCATCCCTTCCTCTTCGGGGAAAACCAACGCAAGCTCAAGACGTAGCAAGAAGGATTTCTGGCGCCGTTGTCGGGGAGTCTACGCAAAAAGTCAACATACCAAGTACCCATCACAATCCCTATCTCTCGCATTGCATTATTTGCCATTTGTCTCTCGTTTTCCTCTCCCCCCAATTCACCCTTGCCGTTTTATTCGCCCTCTCTCTCTCCCTATCCTCCCTCTCTATTTGCCTTTTGTTTGGTCGCGTTTGCTTGTCGTCATGTTTAGTCTCGTATCTTCTCCGTTGTCTCCCGAGAGTGAAGTTCTAAATTTTAAACAAAGGGAGGGAGAAAATCTAAAAGATGCTTGGTATAGAATTTGCAATGCTCAAAATAGATCTACCAGGAAGCAATCTTCCTTAGTTCTTCTTTGCAATTTTTATGTAGGTGTTAATCCTTGGTATAGATATATCCTCTATACCATTACCGGAGGGGACTTATTGGGTAGCCATACTTTTGATTCTTATAATGCTATGTTAGATTTATTTGGCTCACCACCTCTTTTGGTTAATGGAACCATGTTAACTTTGGAGCATGTTATGCAAAGACTTGAAGTTATTGAAAATAAAGTTGCTACTATTGAATTAATTGAAAATCTAGATAAAAAGATCCACAATCAAATTACTCAATATGGATCTAAGGTAGGAATGACTTTGAAAAATCTTAAGGATAAGGAACCCGTAGTTAATGAGAAAATAAACTTAGATTCTACTAGAATTGATAAACTTGAGGGTATCATTACAAACTTGGGAACCGCTTTTTCTTCCGTAAAGAATACTCCTAGTCCTCCTACTAAAATCGCCAAGCTTATGTATGTTCCTAAAAATAAGGGTGAATCATCAAGTAAGGAAACTGCGGATCTTAAATCTATAAGTATCCATCCCAATCTTTTTGCTATCATTAAGGAACCATTTATTACAAATGATTTTTTCGATCTTGTACCTAAAAGTTTGATAATTAATAAAAAGAAAGAAATTCCTAAAGATGGTAGATGCCTAATTGAAGAATTGCCTACCAAAGATGGCAATACCTAGATCTATCCTCGCTTTTATGCCTAGCTAGGGGCGTTAAATGATAGCGCTTGTTGGGAGGCAACCCAATTTTATTTTTATTCCTTGATTTTTGCTCCTGCTTTGAAATAAATTATTTAGCCTCTGTTTTGGTTGTGTATTTGTGTTTAATTAGTGTTTGTGCCAAGTAGAACCATTGGGAAGACTTGGGGAAAGTCTTGTTGAACTTGCTGTAAAAAAACAGAAAATTTAGCGCTCACGAGAACTGCTTTCATTTTTATTTGAAGAGTGATATTTAGTTAATTATTTTTTAAGATGATTAATAGATAAATTCGTCACGTCCAGCAATTTATTTTAGAATTTTTGGGCTTCCAGATCTTGCGCTAGCTACAGATTACTACAGACTGTTCTGTTTTTGACAGATTCTGTTTTTCGTGTGTTGTTTGCCTATTTTGATGAATCTATGGCTAGTAAAATAGTTTATAATCCATAGAGAAGTTGGAATACAGTAGGTTTAACACCTATATAAATAAATAATGAGTTCATTACAGTACCTTGAAGTGGTCTTTTGTTTTCTTTCACTAACGGAGCTCACGAGTTTTCTATTTTGAGTTTTGTGTTGTGAAGTTTTCAAGTTTTGGGTGAATTCTTTTGATGGATCATGGAACAAGGAGTGGCAAGAGCCTAAGCTTGGGGATGCCCATGTCACCCCCAATATAATCCAAGGACACCAAAAAGTCAAAGCTTGGGGATGCCCTGGAAGGCATCCCCTCTTTCGTCCACTTCCATCGGTAATTTACTTGGAGCTATATTTTTATTCACCAACATGATATGTGTTTTGCTTGGAGCGTCTTGTATTATTTGTGTCTTTGTGTCTTAGTATGCCACAATCATCCTTTCTGTACACACCTTTTGATAGAGCCATACATGAATTAAAATTTGATAGAATACTCTATGTGCTTCACTTATATCTTTTGAGCTAAGTAGTTTTGCTCTATGTGCTTCACTTATATCTTTTGAGCTAAGTAGTTTTGCTCTATGTGCTTCACTTATATCTTTTGATCTAGATAATTTTTCTCTATGTGCTTCACTTATATCTTTTGAGTGTTATAATTTTGCTCTATGTACTTCACTTAGATCTTTTAGAGCACGGTGGTGGATTTGTTTTAAAGAAACTATTGATCTCTCATGCTTCACTTAAATTATTTTGAGAGTCTCTTACTAGCATGGTAATTTTCTTAATAATAATATGCTTGGTATTCAAGATTTGTGAAACTTTATTTTGAGTGTGTTGAATACTAAGAAAAGATTGAAGCATGATAATTGTTTTGAGATATGGAGGTGATAATATTAAAGTCATGCTAGTTGAGTAGTTGTGAATTTAAAGAATACTTGTGTTAAGGTTTCTGATTCCCGTAGCATGCACGTATGGTGAACCGTTATGTAACGAAGTCGGAGCATGATTTATTTATTGATTGTCTTCCTTATGAGTGGCGGTCGGGGATGAGCGATGGTCTTTTCCTACCAAATATATCCCCCTAGGAGCATGCACGTAATACTTTGCTTTGATAACTTCTAGATTTTTGCAATAAGTATATGAGTTCTTGTGACACCCCAAAAATTTGGCCTGGTTTTATTTAAAATTTTGCCAGGAATTAAAACTTTGGATTTCTGAGCTCCATTTTGATTTTTTTTTAAAAATCATTTCCTTCCCTGTTATGATGAGTTTTTCCCAGAGAGAAAACTTTTCAATTATGTTGTTGGACTTGTTTAACCTCTCAAGAAAAACTTTGCTGTTATCAGTGTAATTAATTAAATAATTAAGTGGCTTGATCTTTATTTTCTGGGAAATGGTTGTCAAGGTTAATTGACCATATTTGAACTACAACCATTTGATGGACTCACTTAAAATTTCCACAAAAATTTGGAGATGTCATGTGATGTTTTTAAATCACTTTTATGCAAAAATATGTTTCATTCACTAAATATTTTGAGCCCTGCACTCAATTTTTCTTCTCTGGTCCAGAGTGCATTTTGCACTACAACCTATTTAAATATTTCTTTAAAACTTCTACCAAAATTAAGGGAGGTCAGTAGGAGCATATTATTTCACTTTGTGCAAAAAACCTATTTATGTTCTCTTAAAAATTTGAGTGGATCAACCTCATTTCCATTCTGGTCCAATTTGAGGATTTGTACAGCAACCACCATTTTAGTTGCTCCTATACCCTTGATTGTTTCTCCTACTTGTAGTCCCCCATGTTAAACCCTTAAGTCCAAGAGCATGCACCTTTTGGATCATTTTTGGTTCATGAAATAATGCTATTTATTTCCTATCCAGAATTGAAGTTTTGTAAAACTTGCACTAGCAAGTTTCCCCTTTTGTCCAACTAACCTCACCACTCTCTTTTGCATCTAAAGAGACCCCCATCTGGAGTTTTTGGCCACCCCAAGACCTGCCTAAGTGCATGTGGCATTTTGCCAAACACCTGGAGAGCATGACCAGTTCTGGCATGATTGTGGCATTGCACTGTGAACTTGCACCTTTGATCAAACCAGCATGTCCACTAGGCTCCCCGTTCCTCCTAACCTAGGTCTGTTAATTGCCAGCCTCGACCGCGACCTCTAGCGTGCTCCGACATAGTGTCGAACACGTCCCGTGCACGTCCGGAGCGCGAGCAGAGCGCGCGTATTGCAGCCACGCACCCGAGCCGACACGCCGGCCCCACGGCTTTGGCTCGCTCTGCAGCACCACGCCACGCGCTCCCCTCCTCGCAGTAACGCGCCAAGCAGCCCCCGCCGCGCCCGGCAGGCCAAGAGCTAGCCGCCGCCGCCGCCCGACAGCCCTGCGCCGTGCAGCGCCGCCCAAGCCACCCCGGCTCGCCACCTGGCTCCTGGAGCAGTGCCCTCTCGTCCACTAGCTCTTGCCGTCATCCCCAGCCGCGCCACGTTGCCCTGCAAGCCACAGTAGGGCGGTTCGCCGGCAAGCTTATCCCCGGCCGCCGCAAACCGACATGGCCACGCTATAAAAAGGGACCCCGAGCCCCTCTGAGCACGCACGCACCCTCAGGCTACCCCCATGGCACCCCCATAGCCCGCAATCATCCGGGAAACGTCGTCTTCCTCATCTCCGGCAACCACGGCCGCCACCACTGCCCCGGCCAATTCGGCACCACCACGGCCTCCCACTCTTCGTTCTCTCCACCAAGAACCCCCTCATCCTCCCGTAAACCTTCCCCCTACTCCATTTCGATCGAGAACCACCGCCGCCCCAAAACCACTTTGCACCGAAACCTCCCTCCGCCGCGAAGCTCACCGCCGACGACTTCTTCCACCACTGTCGACCCCTCGACCACCGAGAGAAATGCCCCAGCCGTGCGGATCCATCCCCGCCCTCCAGAGGCCGCGAGGAGCCGCCGCTCGCCGGCGTTGGTCGCCGGAGTCCCGCCTCCGCTCGGGACAGAGGAAGAAGGAGGAGGGCGGACTGGTCAAACCTGACCAGTGGGCCCCTTGGACCCACTGTCAGTGACCCTGCGCCTATCCACGTCGGTTAAGTGAAGGCGTATTTTCCCCAGTACGCTTTCCCCGCTCCGAAAACGTATTCCCTTCCGAACCGTTTTCTTTTCTGTTTTAATTTTAAATAACAGATTTGACCAAATCTTTGACTGGCTATAACTTTTTAAATATAACTCCAAATGAGTTGATTCTTTTTCCTACCTTCCTCAAATTTGGTCTAGTTTATTTTAAGATTTATTTGAAAAATTTTCAAACAACTTTTTGGTTCTGTCTTTGAAATATGTGTTAATTCAAATATATTTTAAAATAGGATTTTGGGAGAGAGAAGAAACTTTCAAAAGTTTGGAGAGCACCCTGCCCTTCCACACATTGAAGACAAGCATGCTGAACCCCGGCATAATATTTAGGAGTGATCATTGATGCACTTATAACTCCACCGCATTTCGAAGGACTTGTTATTTCATGTGATATGATCATATGCATGGGTGCATGTTACTGATTTGCATGCTGTTGGTAATGGACACACTTGTGATGATAATCACCCTCATGAGCTTTACATGCATACCGGCAGGAACCCGGGGAAAACCTCTGCCTTGGGTAGGTATGAGTGTCGCCGGTCTCCGTCGGGACGGTTCTGTCTGGTATGGCATGGTAAGGTGATATGAGTGGTGACTCTGTTTGATGATATATATTTGTTATACTAATCATGCAGGGAATACTTGAACCTCCTGAGTCGACCGTAGATCGAGTCTTGTTCCAGTAACCCCCATACTTGTTTCGTACTACCACTCGTCTCTACAGCAAGTAGAGTACGGTTCAGTAAGTTGTCAACCTCTTTCTAGCACACACCGTACAGAGAGGCCATGGTGGAAGATACCGGTTGTAACTGGTAGGCAGGCCACCTGGTCCGGGAGCATGGGTGTTTCCGGTTGGGACCGAGAGGGGAGGCCACCCCTTAGAGCGCGCGATATAAATTTGATCCCATGCTACGCGAGGTTGTAGCCTCCCCACTTAGAGTTTGCTTAACAGGTGTCGTGGGTGATTCCAGGCATGTGTGTGATAAGCTGGTGTGTGCAAGTTAGGTGTGTTTTCAACAAAAAGACCGTAGACGGAATTAGTCCCGATGGACTAAAGAAATCCGTTACTCGTGGGTAAAGAGTACACCCTCTGCAGAGAATAAACCTATTCGAATAGCCGTGTCCATGGTTAAGGATTACAGTCTGGGATGGGTCAGGTGTCGGTCTTAGTGTCGGTCTTCGGAGGTGAAACGGTTAACCAGAAATGGAATTACTACTCGTGACTTGTGATATCTATGATTATTATTATTATTGACTAACCCGTGATATTATTACCGAGTATCTCTGGGATGGTTCTACCTCCGGGATATTCATTATGATTATTTCTTTTAAAGCCCTTTATGTGGTGTCGCTCAGACGCCCGACTGTGGCATTTCTTTTAAAGCCCTTTATGTGGTGTCGCTCAGACGCCCGACTGTGGCATTTCTTTTAAAGCCCTTTATGTGGCGTCGCTTAGACGCCCGACTGTGGCATTTCTTTTAAAGCCCTTTGTGTGGCGTCGCTCAGACGCCCGACTGTGGCATTTCTTTTAAAGCCCTTTATGTGGTGTCGTTCAGACGCCCGACTGTGGCATTACTTGTTATTTGTTTTCATAAGTTTTTATACAACCATGTTATTGCAGTTTTATAAATGACTTGCTTGCACGCATCAGAGTTTCATTTATCTATTGTGACTGACGTCATGAGCAATAAAAATATTTTTGGCACATTATTGTTATATTATACCTGTGTTCATAATGTTTGCGAGTACATTCAAAGTACTCACTGGCTTGTCCCTGGCTATTGTCTTGGCCAGATTTTCTTGCACGGAGAGGAGCGACGCGATGCCAGCCCCGGAACCCACTCAATGGAGATAGCAGCCTCGCGAAGATAGGAGTTAACCTGGTCAGCTGTTCCTGTGGGAATTGGAGTCCCATAGACACTGATGATCCACAAACCGCTTCCGCCATCAACCACTAGAAACCATTTGTTGTACTCATAGGCCAGAATGGCCTTGTACTACATATTTTTTTTTGCTTGGAATTTCTGTATCAAGTTGGAGCCTCATCAGCTAACAGTAATCCTGGGGCTGATGAGCGTGACGGTCTCTTCTGGAAATTTATTACCCGGAAAACCGGTCGCGACAGACTTGGTACCAGAGCCAGGCTGACCATTGGCTAATCCTATCTTAGCCCGGTCAATAAACTTAGGCAAACCAACCCACCAGACCTTAACCAAACCCCAGCCAAGCTTCTCGCGCAAGATAACCACACAGTGACCCAAAACCTTTTGGCAGTCGGTGCCCAACCTATCAACCTAACCTGTCACTCATGCGCCAGTGACTGGCCCCTAAATAGTCCTTTCTCGCAAGCGTGCGAAGGAAGGCTCCGTACCCTTTTTCTTATAAAAAGGGACGCGCTCGCCCCAAACCAGCACAACACAGCCGCTACCCCCAAACCGAGCCACAATGCCTGGACCTATAGTGCACAACGAAACCACAGCAACCAACCTTGGAGGTTTTGTGACCATCCTCGCAAACCTCACCCGTCGTGCCTATGCGTTAGAGGAGCCACCAGAATATGTTGTGTATCAAGGACCCATGAGCGGTGAAGACTGCCAATTCTGGGCCACTGTGCACATTTACGGTAGGAGTCTAGCACCCGAGCATCCCTACTGGTTCACCGGAAGAACAACTTCCTTTGAGCCACAAGCCATCCAGCTAGCCGCTCGAGAGGCTATAGTTCATCTCAGGCACTTGTCGCCCAGAGTTAACTGTCGCTCGTTCCACTACTATCCCAGACGTGAAGGGTATGGTAGACCACCCCAAGTTTCCAATGGAGATCACGAGACGGACCCCGCATTGTTGCACCTAGTGCGCTATGTAAGTGCACTAGAGGCGCTGTTCGACCAGATCACTATTGATCTAATCGCAGCTCGTGGAGAGCTGGTTCGTCGAGCCCCGGCAAGAGAAGAAAACGAGCCCAACACCGACAACCCAGTCGTGCTGTTTGGACAACCAATTGAGACCCCGAGATCTGCCCCAACCAGCGGCCAAGGTGCTGCGATAACCCCAGAGGTGCTTCGTCGCATTTTGGGAGCACACTCCAACGGGGTTGTGGCCAACAATCCCCGCAATGGTCATTCTCACTACCCCGACCCTGCAGTTCCTCCGCCATCTCCGACTAATCCCGGCAGGGAGACACATGGAGAAGCCTCGGCATCCACCAGGCACGCCCGTTTAGACATAAACGAGGTAGACTGAGCCATATGAGTAGTACCAGGTTTCAAAGTATCCTCGCTTTGTAATCATGCGACCGCGTATATTAACGCAGCCTATCTTTGTGCCTCTGTGTTGATAATAGCCTTGCCTGTTTAGTCAGCGCATAGCTGCATATTCTTCCCGGCACAACTACCAAAACCAGCCCGACGACAACCACAGTAACACGTCTCTTTATGAGATATGTGTATCTCTGACACTGAACCGACCTTTGGAGCTAAGCTGGCAGATTTATTACCTTTCACCACGGTAAAACGATCCGGCTCCATTGCTATATAAAGGCCACCTTGTGACCTTACCCCAGCAAACCTCACTTTGCGCACAACACTCACGCTTCATCCTGTCATGCCGAACCCCAGCATTCATCTGAGGACCCCAGATGCAACCCCAGGTAGCTTTGTCAAATTATTGTGGGATTTTACCCGCAGTACCATGGGTTCTACCCAGCCAACCCAGTACGAGCTGTTCAAATCAAGGATCACCCCATCCACCTCGGAATATTGGGCAGCAGTACACATTCCTCCTGTAGACCCCAACCAAGATCCAATAGAAGTTTCCTTCGTGGGGAAATCTATGCCAACCCCACCCTTGGCCATAGAAGCTGCTGCGAAAGAAGCGATTGCTTGTCTTCGATCCGCAGTACCCTATGCCCGCGAACGAGGATATTATTACTTTCTGAGCCGTGCAGCACCCGGAGAAGTAACGTCTTTTCCCGGTGGACGGATTGAGAGAGACCCAGTTCTGGCCAACCTTATCCAGTACATCATAGCTCAAGAGCATTTAAACCAGCGAGTGATGGATTATCTCCAGAGCCTCGCAGATTTAAATCCTCAGGTTGCCATCGGCAGACCACTGAGACCCGACACGGAGAGACGCATACACCGACTGGTCAATCCACTTCCTCCAATAGAAGAGGAGTGTATTCCTTTACCAGAGACATTTTATCAGGACCCCGTCCAGTTACCATTTTCATTTTAGACGTCACTACTGTATTTGTTCTTTGCAGCATTTAATTATGTGTGTGACTTATGCGTAATACCCTGAGTTTGTACGACAAATCAATTATTTGGCTTCTACTTATGTGTGTAGTTTTTGTTGTGGTTTATGCTCTCTTAAATTAACTGCTCTTCCCTCGCGAAATCCTGGAGTGAGATTTCTTTTCCCTAATTTGCTACACCTGCCACTTCACGACATGGATTAATTATTTTCACTCAGCACCACGAGCAGTCTCACAACCATAATCTTTCGGACGCATACACTGGTTGCAAAACTTTGCAACGGTGTTACATCCAGTTAATCACCCCCCTAACAATAGTAAGCACCCGGCATGCTTCATCTACTCCTCATGATCACCACCACCGCGGAGAGCCAACACCCGAGCCGCAGCATCGCAATACTCGTCGAAAATCATCGTGCACAGGAGCATAGAGAGCCCCAGCAGCGTCGCCAACCCTCCGCATATCAGGATCACAAACCAGTCCGGCATCGCCTCCGCCATTAGAGCCTCGACCGAGCTTCTGTAAGCAGTAATGAAGAAAGGAGGAGGAGAAGTGAGGCCAGATGTGAGGAAGAAGAGAGAGGCACCCCGGCCGTTTTTATAGCTCGAGCTCGGTGTACGGTGGGCGAAGTCCACCAACGCTGATCGTCGCCGATCGCCAGTGTTCGGAGTCAAATCCGCGAGCAGTTCCGACAGCGCGCTGGCCCGCGAGGTGAGTGCACGCTGCACCGGCAGCTTGCACGCCGCGCACTACCACGGTACGGCCTAGATGCCCTACGCATTAGGCATCGCCGGTGGAGAAAGCACGAGAAAGCGCGCGGGAGAGAGGAGGAAGAGAGAGCCAGAGGTAGAAGGAAGAGCCAGTGGGAGAAGAAGAGGCTGACAGTGGGCCCCGGGTCCACCTGTCGGCCAGAGAGAGCACTGTGCTCTCGGGTACGACCAGCGTATATTTAAATTTAGAAGATTATTCTAAATTTTTATCCAGCGTAGAGATCACCCGGTTTTGTCCCGAACCGTAGACTTTTCCGCGCAGCCCCGGTTTTCACACTGTGGTTTTTCACCACTTATTGCCCTCTCACTGTAGCCACTTTTTATTGCGTATAGTTTTCTTAAAACAGTTTTTAACAAATCTCGAGGACGAGATTTTTCTTAAGGGGGGTAGTATCTGTGACACCCCAAAAATTTGGCCTGGTTTTATTTAAAATTTTGCCAGGAATTAAAACTTTGGATTTCTGAGCTCCATTTTGATTTTTTTTAAAAATCATTTCCTTCCATGTTATGATGAGTTTTTCCCAGAGAGAAAACTTTTCAATTATGTTGTTGGACTTGTTTAACCTCTCAAGAAAAACTTTGCTGTTATCAGTGTAATTAATTAAATAATTAAGTGGCTTGATCTTTATTTTCTGGGAAATGGTTGTCAAGGTTAATTGACCATATTTGAACTACAACCATTTGATGGACTCACTTAAAATTTCCACAAAAATTTGGAGATGGCATGTGATGTTTTTAAATCACTTTTATGCAAAAATATGTTTCATTCACTAAATATTTTGAGCCCTGCACTCAATTTTTCTTCTCTGGTCCAGAGTGCATTTTGCACTACAACCTATTTAAATATTTCTTTAAAACTTCTACCAAAATTAAGGGAGGTCAGTAGGAGCATATTATTTCACTTTGTGCAAAAACCTATTTATGTTCTCTTAAAAATTTGAGTGGATCAACCTCATTTCCATTCTGGTCCAATTTGAGGATTTGTACAGCAACCACCATTTTAGTTGCTCCTATACCCTTGATTATTTCTCCTACTTGTAGTCCCCCATGTTAAACCCTTAAGTCCAAGAGCATGCACCTTTTGGATCATTTTTGGTTCATGAAATAATGCTATTTATTTCCTGTCCAGAATTGAAGTTTTGTAAAACTTGCACTAGCAAGTTTCCCCTTTTGTCCAACTAACCTCACCACTCTCTTTTGCATCTAAAGAGACCCCCATCTGGAGTTTTTGGCCACCCCAAGACCTGCCTAAGTGCATGTGGCATTTTGCCAAACACCTGGAGAGCATGACCAGTTCTGGCATGATTGTGGCATTGCACTGTGAACTTGCACCTTTGATCAAACCAGCATGTCCACTAGGCTCCCCGTTCCTCCTAACCTAGGTCTGTTAATTGCCAGCCTCGACCGCGACCTCTAGCGTGCTCCGACATAGTGTCGAACACGTCCCGTGCACGCCCGGAGCGCGAGCAGAGCGCGCGTATTGCAGCCACGCACCCGAGCCGACACGCCGGCCCCACGGCTTTGGATCGCTCTGCAGCACCACGCCACGCGCTCCCCTCCTCGCAGCAACGCGCCAAGCAGCCCCCGCCGCACCCGGCAGGCCAAGAGCTAGCCGCCGCCGCCGCCCGACAGCCCTGCGCCGTGCAGCGCCGCCCAAGCCACCCCGGCTCGCCACCTGGCCCCTGGAGCAGTGCCCTCTCGTCCACTAGCTCTTGCCGTCATCCCCAGCCGAGCCACGTTGCCCTGCAAGCCACAGTAGGGCGGTTCGCCGGCAAGCTTATCCCCGGCCGCCGCAAACCGACATGGCCACGCTATAAAAAGGGACCCCGAGCCCCTCTGAGCACGCACGCACCCTCAGGCTACCCCCATGGCACCCCCATAGCCCGCAATCGTCCGGGAAACGCCGTCTTCCTCATCTCCGGCAACCACGGCCGCCACCACTGCCCCGGCCAATTCGGCACCACCAGGGCCTCCCACTCTTCGTTCTCTCCACCAAGAACCCCCTCATCCTCCCGTAAACCTTCCCCCTACTCCATTTCGATCGAGAACCACCGCCGCCTCGAAACCACTTTGCACCGAAACCTCCCTCCGCCGCGAAGCTCACCGCCGACGACTTCTTCCACCACTGTCGACCCCTCGACCACCGGGAGAAACGCCCCAGCCGTGCGGATCCATCCCCGCCCTCCAGAGGCCGCGAGGAGCCGCCGCTCGCCGGCGTTGGTCGCCGGAGTCCCGCCTCCGCTCGGGACAGAGGAAGAAGGAGGAGGGCGGACTGGTCAAACCTGACCAGTGGGCCCCTTGGACCCACTGTCAGTGACCCTGCGCCTATCCATGTCGGTTAAGTGAAGGCGTATTTTCCCCAGTACGCTTTCCCCGCTCCGAAAACGTATTCCCTTCCGAACCGTTTTCTTTTCTGTTTTAATTTTAAATAACAGATTTGACCAAATCTTTGACTGGCTATAACTTTTTAAATATAACTCCAAATGAGTTGATTCTTTTTCCTACCTTCCTCAAATTTGGTCTAGTTTATTTTAAGATTTATTTGAAAATTGTTCAAACAACTTTTTGGTTCTGTCTTTGAAATATGTTTTAATTCAAATATATTTTAAAATAGGATTTTGGGAGAGAGAAGAAACTTTCAAAAGTTTGGAGAGCACCCTGCCCTTCCACACATTGAAGGCAAGCATGCTGAACCCCGGCATAATATTTAGGAGTGATCATTGATGCATTTATAACTCCACCGCATTTCGAAGGACTTGTTATTTCATGTGATATGATCATATGCATGGGTGCATGTTACTGATTTCCATGATGTTGGTAATGGACACACTTGTGATGATAATCACCCTCATGAGCTTTACATGCATACCGGCAGGAACCCGGGGAAAACCTCTGCCTTGGGTAGGTATGAGTGTCGCCGGTCTCCGTCGGGACGGTTCTGTCTGGTATGGCATGGTAAGGTGATATGAGTGGTGACTCTGTTTGATGATATATATTTGTTATACTAATCATGCAGGGAATACTTGAACCTCCTGAGTCGACCGTAGATTGAGTCTTGTTCCAGTAACCCCCATACTTGTTTCGTACTACCACTCGTCTCTACAGCAAGTAGAGTACGGTTCAGTAAGTTGTCAACCTCTTTCTAGCACAAACCGTACAGAGAGGCCATGGTGGAAGATACCGGTTGTAACTGGTAGGCAGGCCACCTGGTCCGGGAGCATGGGTGTTTCCGGTTGGGACCGAGAGGGGAGGCCACCCCTTAGAGCGCGCGATATAAATTTGATCCCATGCTACGCGAGGTTGTAGCCTCCCCACTTAGAGTTTGCTTAACAGGTGTCGTGGGTGATTCCAGGCACGTGTGTGATAAGCTGGTGTGTGCAAGTTAGGTGTGTTTTCAACAAAAAGACCATAGACGGAATTAGTCCCGATGGACTAAAGAAATCCGTTACTCGTGGGTAAAGAGTACACCCTCTGCAGAGAATAAACCTATTCGAATAGCCGTGTCCATGGTTAAGGATTACAGTCTGGGATGGGTCAGGTGTCGGTCTTAGTGTCGGTCTTCGGAGGTGAAACGGTTAACCAGAAATGGAATTACTACTCGTGACTTGTGATATCTATGATTATTATTATTATTGACTAACCCGTGATATTATTACCGAGTATCCCTAGGATGGTTCTACCTCCGGGATATTCATTATGATTATTTCTTTTAAAGCCCTTTATGTGGTGTCGCTCAGACGCCCGACTGTGGCATTTCTTTTAAAGCCCTTTATGTGGTGTCGCTCAGACGCCCGACTGTGGCATTTCTTTTAAAGCCCTTTATGTGGCGTCGCTCAGACGCCCGACTGTGGCATTTCTTTTGAAGCCCTTTGTGTGGCGTCGCTCAGATGCTCGACTGTGGCATTTCTTTTAAAGCCCTTTATGTGGTGTCGTTCAGACGCCCGACTGTGGCATTACTTGTTATTTGTTTTCATAAGTTTTTATACAACCATGTTATTGCAGTTTTATAAATGACTTGCTTGCACGCATCAGAGTTTCATTTATCTATTGTGACTGACGTCATGAGCAATAAAAAATATTTTTGGCACATTATTGTTATATTATACCTGTGTTCATAATGTTTGCGAGTACATTCAAAGTACTCACTGGCTTGTCCCTGGCTATTGTCTTGGCCAGATTTTCTTGCACGGAGAGGAGCAACGCGATGCCAGCCCCGGAACCCACTCAATGGAGATAGCAGCCTCGCGAAGATAGGAGTTAACCTGGTCAGCTGTTCCTGTGGGAATTGGAGTCCCATAGACACTGATGATCCACAAACCGCTTCCGCCATCAATCACTAGAAACCATTTGTTGTACTCATAGGCCAGAATGGCCTTGTACTACATATTTTTTTTGCTTGGAATTTCTGTATCAAGTTGGAGCCTCATCAGCTAACAGTAATCCTGGGGCTGATGAGCGCGACGGTCTCTTCTGGAAATTTATTACCCAGAAAACCGGTCGCGACAGTTCTTTATGACTAATGTTGAGTCCATGGATTATACGCACTCTCACCCTTCCACCTTTGCTAGCCTCTCTAATACCGCGCACCTTTCGCCGGTATCATACACCTACCATATACCTTCCTCAAAACAGCCACCATACCTACCTATTATGGCATTTCTATAGCCATTCCGAGATATATTGCCATGCAACTTTCCACCATCTAGTTCATCGTGACACATTCATCATTGTCATATTGCTTAGCATGATCATGTAGTTGACATAGTATTCGTGGCAAAGGCACCGTTCATAATTTCTTCATACTTGTCACTCTTGATTCATTGCATGTCCCGGTACACCGCCGGAGGCATCCATATAGAGTCATACTTTGTTTTAGAATCGAGTTGTAATCATTTAGTTATAAAAAAATAAAAGTGTGATGATCATCATTCAATAGAGCATTGTGCCAATAAAAAAGGAAAAAAAAGAGAAAGGCCAAAGAAAAAAAATAAGGCCCCCCAAAAAAGAAAATAAATAAAAAGGGGCAATGCTACTATCCTTTTACCACACTTGTGCTTCAAAGTAGCACCGTGATATAGCGAGTCTCATATATTGTGCTTCAAAGTAGCACCATGTTCTTCATGTAGAGAGTCTCATATGTTGTCACTTCCATATACTAGTGGGAATTTTACATTATAGAACTTGGCTTGTATATTCCAATAATGGGCTTCCTCAAATTGCCCTAGGTCTTCGTGAGCAAGCAAGTTGGATGCACACCCACTAGTTTCTTTTGTTGAGCTTTCACACATTTATAGCTCTAGTGCATCCGTTGCATGGCAATCCCTACTCACTCACATTGATATCTATTGATGGGCATCTCCATAGCCCGTTGATACGCCTAGTTGATGCGAGACCATCTTCCCCTCCTTTTTTGTCTTCTCCACAACCACCATTCTATTCCACCTATAGTGCTATATCCATGGCTCACGCTCATGTATTGCGTGAAGATTTTAAAAGTTTTGAAAAAGTTAGAGTATGAATCAATTGCTTGGCTTGTCATCGGGGTTGTGCATGATTTGAATACTTTGTGTGGTGAAGATGGAGCATAGCCAGACTATATGATTTTGTAGGGATAACTTTGTTTGGCCATGTTATTTTGAGAAGGCATAATTGCTTTATTAGTATGCTTGAAGTATTATTATTTTTATGTCAATATAAACTTTTGTCTTGAATCTTTCTAATCTGAATATTCATACCACAATTAAGAAGATTTGCATTGGAATTATGCCAAGTAGCACTCCGCATCAAAAATTCTCTTTTTATCATTTACCTACTCGAGGATGAGCAGGAATTAAGCGTGGGGATGCCTGATACGTCTCCAACGTATCTATAATTTTTGATTGCTCCATGCTATTTTATCTACTATTTTGGACTATATTGGGCTTTATTACCCACTTTTATATTATTTTTGGGACTAACCTATTAACCGGAGGCCCAGCCCAGACTTGCTGTTTTTTTGCCTATTTTAGTGTTTCAGATAAACGGAATATCAAACGGAGTCCAAACGGAATAAAATCTTCGGGAACGTGATTTTCTCACTGAACATGATGCAGGAGACTTGGACCCTGCTCCAAGGAACAAAAGAGGCGGTCACGAGGGTGGGGTCCGCGCCCCCCTAGGGCGCGCCCCCCTGCCTCCTGGGCCCCTCGTTGCTCCTCCGGCGTACTTCTTCCTCCTATATATACACACGTACCCCCAAACGATCAGAACAGGAGCCAAAAACCTAATTCCACCGCCACAACTTTCTGTATCCACAAGATCCCATCTCGGGGCCTGTTCCGGAGCTCCGCCGGAAGAGGGCCGTCATCACGGAGGGCTTCTACATCATCCTAGCCCCTCTGATGAAGTGTGAGTACTTTACCTCAGACCTTCGGGTCCATAGTTAGTAGCTAGATGGCTTCTTCTCTCTCTCTTTGAATCTCAATACAAAGTTCTCCCCCTCTCTTGTGGAGATCTATTCGATGTAATCTTCTTTTTGCTGTGTGTTTGTTGAGACCAATGAATTTTGGGTTTATAATCAAGTCTATCTATGAATAATATTTGAATCTTTTCTGAATTCTTTTAGTTATGATTGGTTATCTTTGCAAGTCTCTTTGAATCATCCGTTTGGTTTGGCCAACTAGATTGGTAGTTCTTGCCATGGGAGAAGTGCTTAGCTTTGGGTTCGATCTTGCGGTGTCGTTACCCAGTGACAGAAGGGGCAGCAAGGCACGTATTGTATCGTTGCCATCGAGGATAACAAGATGGGGTTTATTTCATATTGCATGAATTTATCTCTCTACATCATGTCATCTTACTTAAGGCTTTACTCTGTTTTTAACTTAATACTCTAGATGCATGCTGGATAGCGGTCGATGAGTGGAGTAATAGTAGTAGATGCAGAATTGTTTTGATCTACTTGTCACGGACGTGATGCCTATATACATGATCATGCCTAGATATTCTCATAACTATGCTCAATTTTGTCAATTGCTCAACAGTAATTTGTTCACCCACCATAGAATACTTATGCTCTTGAGAGAAGCCACTAGTGAAACCTATGGCCCCCGGGTCTATTCTCATCATATGAATCTCCATCACTTTAATCTTGCTTTTCTTTTTACTTTGCTTTTACTTTTTACTTTGCATATTTATACCAAAAATACCAAAAATATTATATCTATCAGATCTCACTCTCGTAAGTGACCGTGAAGGGATTGACAACCCCTAATCGCGTTGGTTGCGAGTAGCTATCACTTTGTGCAGGTACGAGGGACTTGAGCGTGGGCTCCTATTGGATTGATACCTTGGTTCTCAAAAACTGAGGGAAATACTTACGCTACTCTGCTGCATCATCCCTTCCTCTTCGGGGAAAACCAACGCAAGCTCAAGACATAGCATTTAGCAACTCTAGCAGTCTCATCAAGGAAATGAATAACATGCCCATCAATATTATCAGACAAGAGATCTTTAACAATAGCAATATCAGGTTCAACTTTAACTTGCTCAGGAGGTGTATAAGTTTTAATATTGCTTTTACGAACCACAGTTGAAACTTTAGCATGATCTTTTATCCTAACAGGGAAAGGTGGTTTCTCAACATAAGCAGTAGGAACGATAGGATCATTATAAGTGACAGTCTTTTCTTCAACTTTAATAGGTGCAACTACTTTTACTTCTATGGGAGGATGATATTTAAACCACTTCTCCCTAGGTAGATCAACATGAGTAGCAAAAGATTCACAGAAAGAAGCTACTATCTCAGAGTCAAGTCCATATTTAGTGCTAAATTTACAGAAAACATCGGTATCCATAAAAGATTTAACACAATCAAACTTAGGTGTCATACTTGACTACTTACCTTTGTCGAGGTCCCAATCTTCAGAGTTGCATTTAATTCTTTCCAATAAATTCCATTTGAATTCAATAGTCTTCGTCATAGAAGAGCCAGCACAAGAAGTATCGAGCATGGTGCGATTGTTATCAGAAAGCCGAGCATATAAATTTTGAATAATCATTTCTCTTGAGAGATCATGATTGGGGCATGAATATAACATTGATTTAAGCCTCCCCCAAGCTTGAGCGATGCTTTCTCCTTCGCGAGGCCAGAAATTATATATATAATTGCGATCACGATGAACAAGATGCATAGGATAAAACTTCTGATGAAATTCCAATTTCAATCGTTTGTAGTTCCATGACCCTGTATCATCACATAGCCTATACCATGTCGATGCATCTCCATTCAAAGGAAAAGGAAAGACCTTCTTCTTAATAACATATCCGGGCACACCTGCAAGCTTAAATAATCCACAAACTTCATCAACATATATTAGGTGCTCATCAGGATGTTTTGTTCCATCTCCTGCAAAAGGATTAGCTAGCAGTTTTTCTAACATACCCGAAGGAATTTCAAAGCAGACATTTTCATTTTCATTAGGTTCAGTAGGTTGAGGAGCAACTCTTTGCTCTACTGCTCGGGGTGAAGATACCCCTAACAAGCCCCTCGGAGGATTACTTTCCATAGTAACAAGTGACAGTAAATTTCAGCACACTATATAAATTTTTCCTTACCAAATTCCACCTACCAAAGGCGCTTCACTCCCCGGCAACGGCGCCAGAAAAGAGTCTTGATGACCCACAAGTGTAGGGTATCTACCGTAGTCCTTTCGATAAGTAAGAGTGTTGAACCCAACGAGGAGCAGAAGGAGATGATAAGCGGTTTTCAGCAAGGTATTCTCTGCAAGCACTGAAATAATATGTAACAGATAGTTTTGTGATAGGATAATTTGTAACGAGTAACAAGTAACAAGAGTAAATAAAGTGCAGCAAGGTGGCCCAATACTTTTTGTAGCAAAGGACAAGCCTGGACAAACTCTTATATGATGTAAAGCGCTCCCGAGGACACATGGGAATATCGTCAAGCTAGGTTTCATCACGATCATATGGTTCGCGTTCGGTACTTTGATAATTTGGTATGTGGGTGGACCGGTGCTTGGGTACTGTCCTTAATTGGACAAGCATCCCACTTATGATTAACCTCTATTGCAAGCATCTGCAACTACAACAAAAGTATTAAGGTAAACCTAACCATAGCATGAAACATATGGATCCAAATCAGCCCCTTACAAAGCAATGCATAAACTAGGGTTTAAGCTTCTATCACTCTAGCAACCCATCATCTACTTATTACTTCCCAATGCCTTCCTCTAGGCCCAAATAATGGTGAAGTGTCATGTAGTCGACGTTCACATAACACCACTAGAGGAGAGACAACATACATCTCATCAAAATATCGAACGAATACCAAATTCACATGACTACTAATAGCAAGACTTCTCCCATCTCCTCAGGAACAAACGTAACTACTCACAAATCATATTCATGTTCATAATCAGAGGGGTATTAATATGCATATAGGATTTGAACATATGATCTTTCACCAAATAAACCAACTAGCATCAACTACAAGGAGTAATTAACACTACTAGCAACCCACAGGTACCAATCCTGGACTTGGAGACAAGAATTGCATACAAGAGATGAACTAGGGTTTTGAGAGGAGATGGTGCTAGTGAAGATGTTGATGGAGATTGCCCTCTCCCGATGAGAGGAGCGTTGGTGATGATGATGACGATGATTTCTGTAACGCCCCGGACACACCCGCCGGTGGTAGTTACTCCTGGCGGGATCTAGACTGGCCCCACAGATCAATACTAGTCTTTTCTGTGCACTTTGTCCTCACTCATGCGCACCCGGGAGCAACTTCCCGGTCAGTCACCCATCACTACTCCAAGCTGAGCATGCTTAACTTTGGAGTTCTGTCCGAATGGGCTCCCGGAAAAGAAGGAAATCCTTATTGATATGAGTAGTCTATCGTCCCTAATAAGCCAGGCTATCACATACAGCCCCACTCAAAGGAACCGACGTCCTCGTCGGGCCACAGGAACGTTCCCACTTGGCACATACGTTTGTGTTTCCAGTCCAGTACATGTGCCATACCGTGTGCCAAGACGGGTCACAAACGTCATGAACAACATGACCACGCACCTGTCCGCAACCATCCGTGTAACCGCGAGGGTCGGCTCTGATACCAACTTGTAACGCCCCGGACACAACCGCCGGTGGCCATTACTCTTGGCGGGATCTAGACTGGCCCCACAGATCAATACTAGTCTTTTATGTGCACTTTGTCCTCACTCATGCGCACCCGGGAGCAACTTCCCGGTCGGTCACCCATCCTGACACTACTCCAAGCTGAGCACGCTTAACTTTGGAGTTCTGTCCGAATGGTCTCCCCGAAAAGAAGGAATTCCTTGTTGATATGAGTAGTCTATCATCCCTAATAAGCCAGGCTATCACATTTTTCCCCTCCCGGAGGGAAGTTTCCCCGGCAGAACAGCTCCGCCGGAGCCCTAGATTGGTTCCGCCAAGGTTCCGCCTCGTGGCGGCGGAGTCTCGTCCGGAAAGATGGCTTATCATTTTTTCTCATCGAAAGACTCCATATAGCAGAAGATGGCCACCGGAGGGCCACCAGGGGGCCCACGAGGTAGGGGGCGCGCCCAGGGGGGTAGGGCACGCCCCCACCCTCGTGGGCAGGGTGTGGCACCCCTGGTGAACTTCTTGCATTCAGTATTTATTATATATTCTGAAAATGCCTTCCGTGAAGTTTCAGGACTTTTGGAGCTGTGCATAATAGGTCTCTAATATTTGCTCCTTTTCCATCCCAGAATCCCAGCTGCCAACATTCTCCCTCTTTATGTAAACCTTGTAAAATAAGAGAGAATAGGCATAAATATTGTGACATAATGTGTAATAACAGCCCATAATGCAATAAATATCGATATAAAAGCATGATGCAAAATGGACGTATCAAATACCTAGTTCAATCTCGTTACCGACAAGTCTCTTTACTCGTTCCGTAATACATCATCCCACAACTAACTCATTAGTTGCATTGCTTGCAAGGCTTAAAGTGATGTGCATTATCAAGAGGGCCCAGAGATACCTCTCCGATAATCGGAGTGACAAATCCTAATCTTGATCTATGCCAACTCAACAAGTACCATCGAAGATACCTGTAGAGCACCTTTATAATCACCCAGTTATGTTGAGACGTTTGGTTGCACACAAAGTGTTCCTCCGGTATTCGGGAGTTGCATAATCTCATAGTCATAGGAACATGTATAAGTCATGAAGAAAGCAATAGCAATATACTAAACGATTGAATGCTAAGCTAACGGAATGGGTCAAGTCAATCACATCATTCTCTAATGATGTGATCCCGTTTAATCAAATGACAACTCATGTCTATGGCTATGAAACTTAACCATCTTTGATTCAACAAGCTAGTCTAGTAGAGGCATACTAGTGACACTCTGTTTGTCTATATATTCACACATGTACTAAGTTTCTGGCTAATACAATTCTAGCATGAATAATAAACATTTATCATGATATAAGGAAATATAAATAACAACTTTATTATTTCCTCTAGGGCACATTTCCTTTAGTATCCCACTTGCACTAGAGTTAATAATCTAGTTCACATCTTTATGTGATTAGTTCACATCTCCATGTGACTAATACCCAAAGGGTTTACTAGAGTCAATAATCTAGTTCACATCGCTATGTGTTTAACACCCAAATAGTGATCATGTTTTGCTTGTGAGAAAAGTTTAGTCTACGGGTCTGCAACATTCAGATCCGTATGTATTTGCAAATTTCTATGTATATAATGCTCTGCACGGAGCTACTCTAGCTAATTGCTCCCACTTTCAATATGTATCCAGATTGAGACTTAGAGTCATCCAGATTGATGTAAAAATGTTGCATCGACGTAACTCTTTACGACGAACTCTTTTATCACCTCCATAACTGAGAAATATTTTCTTAGTCCTCTAAGGATAATTTTGACCGTTGTCCAGTGATCTACTCCTAGATCACTATTGTACTCCCTTGGCAGAATCATGCTAAGGTATACAATAGGACTGGTAAACAGCATAGCATACTTTATAGAACCTGTGATTGAGGCATAGGGAATGAATTTTCATTCTCTTTCTATTTTCTGTTGTGGTCGAGTTTTGAGTCTTTACTCAACTTCACACCTTGCAACACAGGCAAGAACACCTTCTTTGACTGTCTATTTTGAACTACTTCAAAATCTTGTCAAGGTATGTACTCATTGAAAAAACTTATCAAGCGTCTTGATCTATCTCTATAGATCTTTGATGCTCAATGTGTAAGCAGCTTCATCGAGGTCTTTCTTTGAAAAACTATTTTCAAACACTCCTTAATGCTTTACAGAAAATTGTATATTATTTCCGATCAACAATATGTCATTCACATATACTTATCAGAAATGCTATAGTGTTCCCACTCACTTTCTTATAAATACAGGCTTCACCGCAAGTCTGTATAAAACCATATGTTTTGATCACTTTATCAAAGCATATATTCCAACTCCTAGATGCTTGCACCAGTCCATAGATGGATCGCTGGAGCTTGCTCACTTTGTTAGCACCTTTAGGATCGACAAAACCTTCTGGTTGCATCATATACAACTCTTCTTTAAGAAATCCATTAAGGAATGCAGTTTTGACATCCATTTGCTAGATTTCATAAAATGCGGCAACTGCTAACATGATTCGGACAGACTTTTAAGCATCGCCACGAGTGAGAAAATCTCATCGTAGTCAACATCTTGAACTTGTCGAAAACCTTTTGCGACAATTCGAGCTTTGTAGATAGTAACACCACTATCAGTGTCCGTCCTCCTCTTGAAAATCCATTTATTCTCAATGACTCACCGATCATCGGGCAAGTCAATCAAAGTCCATACTTTGTTCTCATACATGGATCCCATCTCAGATTTCATGGTCTAAAGTCATTTCGCGGAATCTGGGCTCATCATCGCTTCCTCATAGTTCGTAGGTTCGTCATGGTCAAGTAACATGACATCCAGAACAGGATTACCGTGCCACTCTAGTGCGGATCTCAATCCGGTTGACCTATGAGGTTCGGTAGTAACTTGATCTGAAGTTACATGATCATTATCATTAGCTTCCTCACTAATTGGTGTAGGAGTCATAGGAACCGATTTCTGTGATGAACTACTTTCCAATAAGGGAGCGGGTACAGTTACCTCATCAAGTTCTACTTTCCTCCCACGCACTTCTTTCGAGAGAAACTCCTTCTCTAGAAAGGATCCATTCTTAGTAACGAATGTCTTGCCTTCGGATCTGTGATAGAAGGTGTACCTAACTGTCTCCTTTGGGTATCTTGTGAAGACACATTTCTTCGATTTGGGTTTGAGCTTATCAGGATGAAACTTTTTCACAAAAGCATCACAACCCCAAATTTTAAGAAACGACAACTTTGGTTTCTTGCTAAACCATAGTTCATATGGCGTCGTCTTAACGGATTTAGATAGTGCCCTATTTCATGTGAATGCAGCTGTCTCTAATGCATAACCCCAAAATGATAGTGGTAAATCGGTAAGAGACATCATAGATTGCACCATATCGAATAAAGTACGGTTACGATGTTCGGACACACCATTACGCTGTGGTGTTCCAGGTGGCGTGAGTTGCGAAACTATTCCGCATTGTTTCAAATGAAGACCAAACTCGGAACTCAAATATTCTCCTCCACGATCAGATCGTAGAAACTTTATTTTCTTGTTACGATGATTTCCACTTCACTCTGAAATTATTTAAACTTTTCAAATGTTTCAGATTTATGTTTCATCAAGAAGATATACCCATGTCTTACTCAAATCATCTGTGAAGGTCAGAAAATAACGATACCTGCCGCGAGCCTCAACACTCATCGGACTGCATACATCAATATGTATTATTTCCAACAAGTCTGTTGCTTGCTCCATTGTTTCGGAGAACGGAGTCTTAGTCATCTTGCCCATGAGGCATGGTTCGCATGCATCAACTGATTCATAATCAAGTGATTCCAAAAGCCCATCAACATGGATTTTCTTCATGCGCTTTACACCAATATGACCTAAACGGCAGTGCCACAAATAAGTTGCACTATCATTATTAACTTTGCATCTTTTGGCTTCAATATTATGAATATGTGTATTACTACGATCGAGATCCAACAAACCATTTTCATTGGGTGTATAACCATAGAAGGTTTTATTCATGTAAAGAGAACAACAATTATTCTCTAACTTAAATGAATAATCGTATTGCAATAAACATGATCGAATCATATTCATGCTTAACGCAAACACCAAATAACATTTATTTAGGTTCAACACTAATCCCGAAAGTATAGGGAGTGTGCGATGATGATCATATTAATTTTGAAACTACTTCCAACACACATCGTCACTTCACCCTTAACTAGTCTCTATTCATTCTGCAACTCCCGTTTCGAGTTACTAATCTTAGCAACTGAACTAGTATCAAACACTGAGGGGTTGCTATAAACACTAGTAAAGTACACATCAATAACATGTATATCAAATATACCTTTGTTCACTTTGCCATCCTTCTTATCCGCCAAATACTTGGGGCAATTCTGCTTCTAGTGACTAGTCCCTTTGCAGTAGAAGCACTTAGTCTCAGGCTTAGGTCTAGACTTGGGCTTCTTCACTTGAGCAGCAACTTGCTTGCCGTTCTTATTGAAGTTCTCCTTCTTTGCCCTTTTCTTGAAACTAGTGGTCTTGTCAACCATCAACACTTGATGCTTTTCTTGATTTCTACCTTCTTCGATTTCAGCATCAAGAAGAGCTTGGGAATCGTTTCCGTTATGCCTTGCATATTATAATTCATCACGAAGTTCCAGTAACTTGGTGATAGTGACTAGAGAACTCTGTCAATCACTATCTTATCTGGAAGATTAACTCCCACTTGATTCAAGTGATTGTAGTACTCAGACATTCTAAGCACATGCTCACTAGCTGAGCTATTCTCCTCCATCTTGTAGGCAAAGTACTTGTCAGAGGTCTCATACCTCTCGACTCGGGCATGAGTCTGAAATACCAATTTCAGCTCTTGGAACATCTTATATGCTCCGTGGCCTTTGAAACATTTTTGAAGTCCCTGTTCTAAGCCGTAAAGCATGGTGCACTAAACTATCAAGTAGTCATCATACCGAGCTTGTCAAACGTTCATAACGTCTGCATCTGCTCCTGCAATAGGTCTATCACCTAGCGGTGCATCAAGGACATAATTCTTCTGTGCAGCACTGAGGATAATCCTTAGATCACGGATCCAATCCGCATCATTGCTACAATTATCTTTCAACATAGTTTTTCTCTAGGAACATATCAAAATAAACGGGGAGCTACATCGTGAGCTATTGATCTACAACATAGTTATGCAAATACTATCAGGACTAAGTTCATGATAAATTAAAGTTCAATTAATCATATTACTTATGAACTCCCACTTAGATAGATATCCCTCTAATCATCTAAGTGATCACGTGATCCAAATCAACTAAACCATAACCGATCATCACATGAAATGGAGTAGTTTTCAATGGTGAACATCACTATGTTGATCATATCTACTATATGATTCACGCTCAACCTTTCGGTCTCAGTGTTCCAAGGCCATATCTGTATATGCTAGGCTCGTCAAGTTTAACCCGAGTATTCTGCGTGTGCAAAACTAGCTTGCACCCATTGTATAAGAACTTTGAGCTTATCACACCCGATCATCACGTGGTGTCTCGACACGACGAACTTTTGCAATGGTGCATACTCAGGGAGAACACTTGTACCATAAATTTTTTAGTGAGAGATCATCTTATAATGCTACCGTCAATCAAAGCAGAATAAGATACATAAAGGATAAACATCACTTGCAATCAATATATGTGACATGATACGGCCATGATCATCTTGCGCCTTTGATCTCCATCTCCAAAGTACCGTCATGATCTCTATCGTCACCGGCATGACACCATGATCTCCATCATCTTGATCTCTATCAATGTGTCGTCACATGGTCGTCTCGCCAACTATTTCTTTTGCAACTATTGCTATCGCATAGTGATAAAGTAAGCAATTACATGGCACTTGCATCTTATGCAATAAATAGACAACCATAAGGCTTCTGCCAGTTGCCGATAACTTCAACAAAACATGATCATCTCATACAACAATTTATATCTCATCACGTCTTGACCATATCACATCACAACATGCCCTGCAAAAACAAGTTAGACGTCCTCTACTTTGTTGTTGCAAAATTTACGTGGCTGCATGGGCTGAGCAAGAATCGTTCTTACCTACTCATCAAAAACCACAACGCAGTATAGTGATTGCTTTTTGATCTTCAGAAAGAACCTTGTTCATTGAATCCGATTCAACTAAAGCTGGAGAAATAGACACCCACTAGCCACCTGTGTGCGAAGCACGTCGGTAGAACCAGTCTCGCGTAAGCGTACGCGTAATGTCGGTCTGGGCCGCTTCATCCAACAATGCCGCTGAATCAAGAATCAGCTAGTGATGGCAAGAAATATGTATATACCCACGCCCACAACTCCTTTGTGTTCTACTCATGCATATAACATCTACGCATAAACCTGGCTCGGATGCTACTGTTGGGGAATGTAGTAATTTCAAAATTTTCCAACGCACACGCAAGATCATGGTGATGCATAGCAACGAGAGGGGAGAGTGTCGTCTACGTACCCTCGTAGACCGTAAGCGGAAGCGTTATGACAACGTGGTTGATGTAGTCATACGTCTTCACGATTGACCGATCCTCAGTACCGAACGTACGACACCTCTGCGTTCAGCACACGTTCAGCTCGGTGATGTCCCGCGAACTCATGATCCAGTAGAGCTTCCGGGAAGGGCTTCGTCAGCACGACGGCGTGGTGACGGTGTTGATGAAGCTACTGACGCAGGGCTTCGCCTAAGCACCGCTACGATATGACCGAGGTGGATTATGGTGGAGGGGGCCGCACACGGCTAAGAGATCAATGATCAATTGTTGTGTATCCAAGGGATGCCCCCCTCCCCGTATATAAAGAAGTGGAGGAGGGGGAGAGGCCGGCCCTCCTAGGCGCGCCCCAAGGGGAGTCCTACTCCCACCAGGAGTAGGATTCCCCCCTTCCATGTAGTAGGAGTAGGAGAGAAGGAAAGGGAAAAGAGAAGAGAAGGAAGGAGGGGGTGCCGCCCCTCCCCCTAGTCCAATTCGGACTAAGCCTTGGGGGGGGCGCAGCCTCCCCTCTCTCTTTCCCCTAAAGACCAATAAGGCCCATATACTGCCCAGCGAATTCCCGTAACTCTTCGGTACTCCGAAAAATACCCGAATCACTCGGAACCTTTCCGATGTCCGAATATAGTCATCCAATATATCGATCTTTACGTCTCAACCATTTCGAGACTCCTCGTCATGTCCCCGATCTTATCCGGGACTCCTAACTACCTTCGGTACATCAAAACACATAAACTCATATTACCGATTGTCACCGAACGTTAAGCGCGCAGACCCTACGGGTTCGAGAACTATGTAGACATGACCGAGACTCGTCTCTGGTCAATAACCAATAATGGAACCTGGATGCTCATATTGGCTCCTACATATTCTGCGAATATCTTTGTCGGTCAAACCGCATAACAACATACGTTGTTCCCTTTGTCATCGGTATGTTTGTTTCCCGAGATTCTATCGTCGGTATCTCAATACCTAGTTCAATCTCGTTACTGGCAAGTCTCTTTACTCGTTCCGTAATACATCATCCCTCAACTAACTCATTAGTTGCATTTCTTGCAAGGCTTAAAGTGATGTGCATTATCGAAAGGGCCCAGAGATACCTCTCCGACAATCGGAGTGACAAATCATAATCTTGATCTATGCCAACTCAATAAGTACCATCAAAGATACCTGTAGAGCACCTTTATAATCACCCGGTTACGTTGTGACGTTTGGTAGCACACAGAGTGTTCCTTCGGTATTCGGGAGTTGCATAATCTCATAGTCATAGGAACATGTATAAGTCATGAAGAAAGCAATAGCAATATACTAAACGATTGAATGCTAAGCTAACGGAATGGGTCAAGTCAATCACATCATTCTCTAATGATGTGACCCTATTTAATCAAATGACAACTCATGTCTATGGCTAGGAAACTTAACCATCTTTGATTCAACGAGCTAGTCAAGTAGAGGCATACTAGTGACACTCTATTTGTCTATATATTCACACATGTACTAAGTTTCCGGTTAATACAATTCTAGCATGAATAATAAACATTTATCATGATATAAGGAAATATAAACAACAACTTTATTATTGCCTCTAGGGCATATTTCCTTCAGTAGCCTCTCCTCGATGGAGTGGAGTGACAATAACTCTAATACTCAAAATGTGACTTGTTCTACTAACACACCTACTGCAAGATAGGTCACATGAACGTGCCTGATACATGTGACACAAAAATATCTAGGTGAAAATCCCATTCAAAACAATTAAAATTTGGGGTTAAACAACCCCAAATCTCATGTGGTGCAAGGTGAAAGAGGCGGCACGAGATTCGAACGAGATCTTGGTACGCAATCCCATGTTGATTCGTGTGTGTGATCCTAGGCCCATCACTCTACACCTGATGTCATGGCTACCTTGATACCGACTACTCCGACCGGTCAACCAGGAGGCACCACAGCACCAATTGTCCGCCGTGTGCGATCGGGTGGCCTGTCGCCTAGGCCCACAGAGTTTGTTTGCACCAACAGCTCAATTCCACACATTGAATTGCCTAAACACGCAGGGTCTGTGTCTGCTAGTGATGATAGTACAGATGACCCCGCTTTGGGATCTACCGCACCAGGTGGGATGGTGTCGTCAAATTCTTCTTGGGATCGCATGCATCAGGTCAACAGATATAACAACCCGGGGCAGTACCTTAGATATGTTAAACACACGATCAACACATGCCTTGCATATAGAAAGTCATCATCCACTTTCTTAAATGATTTCTCAGATCCAGATTGGGCATGCATTGATGATAGAAAATCAAAGAGAGAGTTTGCAATATTTTATGGATCAAACCTAGTATCTTGGAGTGTCACGAAACAAGCCGGTGTATCTCAATCAAGTACAAAAGTAGAGTATAAGGCTTTTGCTAATAATACACTTGAACTTATTTGGGTACAATTACTACTCAAAGAGTTGGGTATGCCTACATGAAAAACTTCATGTTTATGATGTGACAATATTGCAATCTATCTCTTAGCCAATCCCATCTTCCATGCTCATACCAAGCACGTTGAGATTGACTATCACTTTGTTAGAGAAAGGGTGATCAGTAAGTCTAATGAAACTCAGTTTGTGTTTTCAAAGGATCAAGTTGCAGATGTCTTTACAAAGGATTTACTAGTTTGACATCTAGAAGAATTCAAGCGCAATATCACTCTTACCGAAGCATGATTTGAGGCGAGCTGTTAAAGTGAAATCTTCTAGATATCTATGGTTGAGTAAAGCCTACCCACATGAGTTGTAATCTTCGTCTTCTTGATCCTCACATAACTATACCAACGTGCGATGCTATTCTTACATATAGGTTTACAAAATTGTTACGTGCTAGTTCAATTTGATGGTCGTCATTTCCATGTTCTACTCCAGACAGTTACACAAGACAGTTACACATCCTCTAATAATACGTAAATATTTTGTAGGAACATGTAAGAATAGCATCTCTCCATGTAACAGCAATATCCTGTACTCCACCGTGACGTCGTTTCATCCAAATATAAACACACAACTTCGGCCTGCTACAGTAGTTAGAAATGTGTACCAATTTACCGACACAACCGCCCCTCCCATTGGCACTCATTTGTGTCTCCCATCCCCGACGACTGCCGTGCATTCGTCACGTACCTCCCGTGCCCCTACCATCTCTCTCCTCCACGAGTAGGATCAACTCAACCACAACCTCGATCCAGTAGGTTGCACAAAAGATTGAGACGTGAGGTGGCGGGGAAGAGAGCTCGCTGGAACCATGTCGCCGATGGCCTATCTGATGTCGAAGTGAAGCAGATAACGGGAGATGAAGGTTCTCACGGGGAGGACGTCCAAAGATGGCCAGAGAGACAACGAGGAAGGTTTGGGAGACGCCATCATTTCGGATTGGGGGGGGGGGGGGGGGGAATGTTCAGCTGAAAGTAGAGTGGGAGGGCTTTGTGTTGAGCGCATGCTCGTGGAGGTGGGCGGGAGGGACGCTCAGTATTTCTGAAGGTTACTAAGGGCATCTGTAGCAGATTCCCTATATGAAATTTATCAAAAGCGCCTCCTTTCCCACTTTACTATTTTTTTAGGGAAATCACTATTCTGCAGATAGCAGACCCCTATATATCCTAAAAATCTTTGAGTGAGACAATTTTTTATAGTAAAGTTGGTTTTAAGAAATCTGCTAGCTCTTGCTTAACTCTCTAAAACTCACTTTTAACCCTTGAATAAAAGTAGAGCAATGCTATACACACGGGATAGTTATTACAGATTCAACGGACTGGGCTTAGGTGGACGTTTTCTATTGGAGATGGGAAAGGAGGTGGGGCCCACCCCCCTGAAAATCGCGCGTGGGGTGGGGTGGGGGGGGTGGGATTAATTAATGTTGTTTATCCCGTGAGAAGCCCCTAACTGCTGTGCGTCTAGGATTCTTGATAGAAGTAGAAGTATGTTTAGGGGATCTGCTAGAGATGCACAAAGTCACCCAAAGAGACGATGGGAATAACAATTCACGATTCTGACCCCGACTAATGACATCCAAATGCAACCTTAACATTATCATCTATGTCTGTCATCGTCAGACTTGACTGCCTCTCGCGGCATCATTCAGTCTTTATTGTTGTTTTGCTGTTTCGTTTTGTCGTGGCTAGTCAGTGTCTCAGTGACCTGCTGGTGACGGCAAGTGATATTTTTCATGATAATCCTGGGCCTGGCATCTGGTACGACCTTGGTCCACGAACGTAGGTTTCAGAATTCAGATCCATGAGGACTCATCTGGTCGTCACTTAATTCAGATCCATCAGGACTCAGAACAAGCGGCATGCAGTGTAAAGCTCGAACAAGTGGCATGTGCATTCATCAGCTTAGAATCTTACAAGCTCGGAGCTAGCATCCTGAACTCATAATTCGTTGCCTAGTAGTCCTGCGGAGACTTAGAGATAGCGCGAGTTGTCCAAGAAATCGGCGTCGGCCAGCTGGAGCATGAAGTCCATGTCCCCCATCGGGGATTCCGTCGTGGAGGCCTTGCACTCTGACGTCGCCGGCGACATGAAGGGGGATGCAGTGGTGGCACAGCCGGCCTGGAAGTCGCTGCCCGTGTCGGCGCCTGCTTGTTTGGAGGGGAACGAGAACGCAGGCGCCACGCCGCCCTCGGTCTCCTGTCCAACGGAGATCCGTTCCTGTCCGCCTGCAGGCTGCGGCTGCCGGTGCTCTCCGCTTGCTGCGGGCTGCGGCCTCTGGCTGTTGCTGTGCTTGCCCTGCGCGCACGTGTGGTTCCCGTGGTACACGACGTCGAAGAGCAGCGGGTCGCCGTGAGCACGCTGCACCTGCTTGCTGGCGTAGCAGCCCTGCGTGTGCCGGTGGGTGCACCGGAAGTAGGCCCTGCAAGAAGCTCAATTTAGTCAGTCCTCTTGAAATGATAGCTCGCTCGCTTGGTCTGAGGTGCTCGAGCGTCGTCGCTGACCTTGGGTACTTGGCGCCGAGGATGTCCTTCTGACCGTACTTCCTCCAGCTGAAGCCGTCGTCGAGGGGGCCGACGTCCTCTACGGAGTTCACCCTCACCTGCGTGCTCCACTTGGGCTGTGTTTTCCTGCACTCCTAGCAACCATCTTAATACCAAGAAACGGGATAATCAACAAGCTTGGATTTAGGCTTTTGTTTGCTCTTAATTACCTCTTCTTGGACTGCCCAGCTGCATGAGCGCCGCGGCAAGGGGAGTCGGCAGCCTGGTCAGAGCCGCCGCTGCGGGGGCTGCCTCCTGCAGACGGCGGCGACTCCGGCGCTCCGAGGACCACGCAGCACGACGACATGGCGATGTGGATGGACCTGTCGACGGAGGAGCGCATGCTCGACACCAGCGCCCGGCAGGTCTCCCCTCTGTCAGCGCCGCCCTTCACGCCCATGTGCGCCTCCAGCTGCCTCACCGTGTCGAGCACCTGCGCCAGCTCCGTGGCCAGGGCGCACCTCTCCTCCATCTCCTCCCGCTCGCTCAGCCGTCAGCGGTCAGCGTGCCGGCGTTCATACGACACAGCCGGCGTCTGTGGGCGGTCGTGATGGTTCGGTGTGTGCCAGTGCGGGGGAATGGGAGACCCTTTTATAGAGCTGGTGGCCGGCCGGAGAGGCAAAGATCGCACTGCGGCGTCACTGGCTAGGGCTCGTTGTCCCGGTTGGAAGAGTAAGAAGTTTGACTGGACTAACAGATTCTCCTGCGGAAGGAAAGGACTTGTGTGTGTGTAATATTCAAATGCTTAGACCGGTCTTTGGTCTAGCGATGCTGAGTGCTACTTGTTTCATCTAGAACATCCTTTGACCGCTTCTTTGATCGATCGTGTGCAGATCGGCTGGAAATATTTCTCTTTTGGTGTTAGTGCTCCGTCTCTTATATGCCGTGCTGGTGGGTGCATGGAGCGTACACTTTGACTGCTTACCAATGAGAGAAATGTTTTTTTTTCTTCGGAGAAAAGCATCCAGATCTCTTATAAAAGTTCATCAGAAATACAAAGCATCTCAAACTTAATCAAATTATATCGAGATATTTAGACCATCAAATGACCAGTACTATCGCCAGGATGAGCTGCCGACACGCCGCTGTCTCCGCTTCCCTATTGGAGCCGGCATGACCTTGTTGATAACAATCGGGAAGTCTTTATGCATGTGCCATTAAAGACCGACGTCTTGGAGCCGCATTTGTCGTCGTTGAACCCTTCAATCGATCTAGGAGAGGATCGGAGTCCGGAAGACCAACTCGACGAAGAAGGGTCGCCATCCACCAAACGCCGCCCTGTGATGACTAAAAGACCTAACCTGTACTACTAGCTGATAATCCCCAAGTGTAGGGAATCATCGTAGTAATTTTCAATGGTGGAAGTGATAAGTATGGAGTGTCGAACCCACAAGAAGCTAAAGGTAAGATCAATATTCTCTCAAGTCCTATCTGCCACTCATACGACTCTACGTATACCGAACGTTTGCTTCCAACTAGAAATGAGAAATAAAACTACGTTGTGAGTATGAAAAGGATAACTTTGCATGATATCAAAGAGCTAAAATATAAAAGTAAGTGTTGTTATCATAAAATTAGAATATATTACTAAATATTATAAATTGCGAGTGTGGAATAATGATGGGTCGGTGTGCGGAATTGTCTTAGGCAATTGTTAACAAGACCGGTAGTCGTCATTGCAATTTCATATGAGGGAGAGGCATAAGCTAACATACTTTCTCTTCTTGGATCATATGCACTTATGATTGGTGTCGGCGTTCTGGGAACGGGGGTCCTAGACTTGCCTGCCTGCGGCCCACGGTGTGGCTCTGTAAGTGGGCCCGTACGGCCCATCTTCACCAACAAGCATTCAAGACCCTCGCGAGGGGTCAAGCCTCGCGAGACGGACGACACAAGACCTCCTCAGGAGCGGCCTCACCAGGCTGGCTCGCGAGGGGCGGAGAGATCGAGGCAAGACAAACCTCGCGAGGTTCCAGTGACGTGAGCCATGACGACCAAGGCCAGGCGGGTGCTAGCGCGCACAGTGTCCTCGTTTCCACTTCGGTGCTAATGAGGCAAGCGCAGACGAAGAGTACCGAGGCGTCAAGCAAAGATTTACATATCGGTGCAACGAGACCAAGACCAGCAGGACGGCAGGACGGAGGTCACCGTGAAGTCCAAGACGGCATCACCACCAGAGCCTTTGGCAGGCGAAGACTATTTTTGTCAGGATAAGCTGTACTAGCCATCTCCTTTCAAATTGGTCGTTGTTGGCTCCCTTCCCGCTCAATATTTGGGGAGAGGACCAGGGCCTCTATAAATAGGACTAGCCACCACCATAGCTAGCGGAGGGATCCGGACAACCACAAGTTCACCAAGCACAAGAACACCTCTTCTCAGGAGGCTGTTCTTCCACTTGTACTGTTCATCCTCAGCTCAAGAGGCAATCCACCACCACCACACTGGAGTAGGGTATCACACCACAACGGTGGCCCGAACCAGTATAAATCTTTCACAGGATGTTAAGTTTCTTCATAGTTTGACTCTATGTGGGATCTAAACTCCCTCACCTTTGACAGGCTTGGCAGGCGTAGTCCGGATCGATTAATTGTCCGGCTCCCTTGCCCGAAGACCCAGCCCCTGCTCTCCTAGTGAAGCCGCTGGTTCCGGCGCCTTATGTGGTGCCGGAGAAGAAGGCCAAGAAGAAGAAGGCCACGGGGACTCGAAAGAGTACCCGTAATGTGGTGGTGTCGGACTCGTCATCCGATGAGTCTGAGACGCTCTCCTCCCGTGAGAACGAGGAGGAGGAAGAATAAAACTCTCCCCCTCCAGCGGGGGGAGGAAAGAAAAGGAAGGCCGCCCCAACAGGGGAGGCCGAAGGGTCCAGGAAGAGGAAGACCCCTCCGCCGAACTACTCCCCCGACGCCGAAGAGGACGAAGAGGAGTGGCCAGATAGGGCCAAGCGTCCGGCGAAATTGTAAGTATTCGGATATCAGAGTAACTCATGACGTTCCTTTGTCGCACAGCTTTCCCTAATGTCGAACATAATTATGCAGCCCGCCCCGGGCCGAACTCAACGAGTCGTCGAGCGGCTCCCTGGATTCATCGGACGTGAACTCAGTTCCGCCCGCTGTCTCCCCCCGCACTGCGGACGATGCCGAAGTGGCGTCGCAACGAGCTCCGGGGCAGGAGGAGGTGGTCCTGGAGGAGCCGCAAGGCGACCTCCCGGACCCCAGGAGTAAAGGGGACAAGACCCCCAGGGCTCCAAGTCCGGCTTTGTGCCGGACACCGCGCCGGAATCTTCAACAGTTCCGTACCGCGGTAGGCGAACTCCTTCCAAGAGGAGCAAGCCTTCTGAGCCGGCAGCCTCCGTCCAACCGGAGGTGCCGGACAATCTTCTTGAGGTGCTTGACGTCGCCTCCATCGACGAGGAGCACCGTACTATTATGAGTACGGTGATCCAGAAGGTTCAATCCGCCAAGAGCGGACTGACTGAAGCTTGCGCTAGCCTTCTAACAGGCTTCGAGGTAAGTAAAAATATGTAAAAATATTACCGCATAGACAGTAGCCCCTGATGCTCTGTTTGGCGTTTGGAAAGAAAAGCCGAATAGAGGATCTATTAAATTTCGCAGGAGTCTAACAACAAAGAGTCAATATGCGTATGCAGGCTTCGCTGCTAGCCACCGCCGCACTGACTGCGGAGGTGGGTGCCCTGAAACAGGGACTCGAGCGGACCGAGCAAGAGCTCGGCCTTGCCAAGCGGCAGCTCGAGGAGAAAGAAGGTAAGAAATACCTTACAAAAAAAGTGCCTATAGAGAGGCGTGATTGCAAAAAAATAACAGGATTGTACTACTTATTGTAGGGGCCACGACTGAGGTGGCGACCCTCAAGCAGGCGCTGTCCAAGGTCGAAAAGAAAGCGGCCGTGGAGCGCACCGAGTGAGAGAAACTTGAGGCCTAGGTCGGCGAGGTGTGGCAAGAGCTTCAGGTTCTCATGAAAAAACATGAGAGTTTGGAGCTTGAGTCAAAGACGCAAGCATCCGAGCTCGCGGCGGCCCTGGAGACTGCCAAGTCTGCCAAGGCCAAAGCCCAAAAGGCCCTCCGAGAGTTGGAGGAGATGAGGAAGATAGCAGCGGGTAAGGCATTCTTTATGCAAAGCAGAAATATAAAAGTGAACTACTTGTTACTTACCCGAATCCGGAGCTCTCCAGGGGCATTTGCAGATCTTCCCCGCAGCGTGTCCGACGCCGCCGCATTCTACCAAGCTGAAGAGGGCAGCTCGACGAAGAAGGTGTTCTGGTCTCAGTATACTGAGGCCGGACACCCTGTGCCCTTGAGCGACCAGCTGAAACAGCTGGTCAAGCTCCACAAGGCGGCCGAACAGGCCATGAAGGGCTTCATAGTTCGGCTGTGGCCCGGAGAGGCCCTGCCTGGGAGCTACTTCGGGCTGGTGCGGTGGCTGGTGGAGGCATGTCCAAGGCTCGAGGTCATCAAGCACTCTGTCTGCATCGAAGGTGCCCGTAGGGCCCTTGCCCGTGCAAAGGTGCACTGGGGTAAGCTAGACGGTGAAAAGCTTGTGAGGGACGGGCCGCCGCCGGGGAAGGAGCATCGCAATCCCGAGAACTACTATAAGGATGTTCTTGCAGGTGCCCGCCTTGTGGCGGATGAATGTACCAAGGATGTAATTTTTGAATGAACTCGCTCATGTTTATCCTGTGCGCTGAAAACTTGTTCATATGCGCTAAGAAATGCTTATTGAATTTAAAATATTATTTTCTGTGCGGCCGTTTATCAAAAATTGAGAGATGGCCAGTCGTCGGCTTCTGCCCCCATTCCACTAGTGCTGGGTGTTCGGGATAAACCTGAGCGCTCTTTTTCCCATGGTTGGGTCCTTCGAGGGAGGCGCTCAGCACAACGAACCAGGCAATCGGACTATAATGCTTGAACACTCTCACTTAGCCATAGAACTTTATAATTTTAAATTTCGGCGAAGCCCCTAGTTCAGAAGACCGAGTTCGGGGCGCTATCCACGCCTTGGCCGGACAAAGCCAGCTCCTCGCTCGAAGCGGCATAAGTCTTTAGGGACTCGAAAAACCTCTCGAACAGCGACCGGTCTCTCGCCTCATCATGATAGTCAGTTTTAGCTTTCTCCACTGAGGTGCTTAACCCAGCTGAACCGGGGCACAATCGTAGTGGTTCTCCTAGTGCTACCTTAGCCGATATAGCAGAACGTAAGGCACCAAAACATAGGAGCCGGGCAAACCCAACTATTGACCCAAATCATGATTCGGAGCCGATGCATATAGTGCTATAAGTTCGGGGTGTCGCACTTGTGAAAGTGTACGAACTTCTCACACCATTATGAGGGGTACTGAAGCCCCTGGCGTGTTTGTCGTACCATGGTGTACGGGTGCAATCATGTCATTTAATAAACATAAATGTGAAAAGAGGACAATGCAAAAAATAGACAAGAAGCTAAGCATTGTTTATAGAGAGGCTATTTATCAAAGTCGAACGATACAAGTAGTGCGATAAGCAAAAAGATATTGGACTATTTAACATGTCCTGATCAGGGGCAGGTCGCGGAATTATATTCAAAACAGGTATACCGCTCATAACAGAGACCACCTGGGAGTTCCATAATGCGGCATGGCTTGTATGCCTCCCTGGATCTTGCATCGTTTGTGCGGCAGTCGAATTGCCGAACAGGTCATCCGAAGTATGGAGTCCTGAAAGTAAGAAAAAATTAAAAAAAGAATTCGGCAGCCCCTAGTACGTTTTAAGCCGTATTTTGGGCGTGTCGTTATTGTGCCCCTTCCCCTGTGCCCATGGTATTTCAAGGGCGTAGTTATGTACGCGAGGTACTGGTTTTGCTATGTCGCGAAAGCTGGGGTTGGGGCCGCATTGCTACGCTTGCTCAGAGTGTGCCAGGCGGTCCTGTTGTGGGTTACTCCGGGCGCGCTTGGCAGTGTCTGGCTTTTTAATGGCCGGACTGGAGAATTGCCTGAGAAGGCTACTTTGTACCTCCGCTGCGAGAGCCACCGTATGCTCCTCCGTACGGAGGGAGCGTTCGGTGTTTTCGTTGACCGTAATTACTCCTCGAGGGCCTGGCATCTTGAGCTTGAGATATGCGTAGTGCGGCACCGCATTGAACTTTGCGAATGCGGTTCGTCCGAGCAGGGCATGATAGCCACTGCGAAATGGGACTATATCGAAGATTAACTCTTCGCTTCGGAAATTGTCCGGGGATCCGAAGACCACGTCAAGTGTTACTGAGCCTGTACAGTTGGCTTCTACACCTGGTATAACGCCTTTAAAGGTCGTTCTTGTGGGCTTAATCCTTGAGGGATCTATGCCCATTTTCCGCACTGTATCCTGATAAAGCAGGTTCATCCTACTGCCGCCGTCCATGAGGACTCTTGTGAGATGAAATCCGTCGATGATTGGGTCGAGAACCAATGCGGCGAAGCCGCCATGACGGATGCTAGTGGGATGGTCCCTTCGATCAAAAGTGATCGGGCAGGAGGACCATGGGTTGAACTTTGGGGCGACTGGCTCCATCGCGTATACGTCCCGTAGCGCACGCTTCCGCTCCCGCTTGGGAATGTGGGTTGCGTATATCATGTTCACCATCCACACTTGTGGGGGAAAGCCCTTCTGTCCATTGTTGTTCGGCGGCTTGGGCTCCTCGTCGTCGCTGTGCAGCCCCTTGTCTCTGTTTTCGGCCCTTAACTTGCCTACCTGCTTGAACACCCAACAATCCCTGTTAGTGTGATTGGCTGGCCTTTCGGGGGTGCCATGTATCTGGCACAAGCGATTGAGTATTCGGTCCAAACTGGACGGGCCCTGAGTATTCTTTTTGAATGGCTTTTCCGCTGACCAGATTTATAGCCTTTGAATCTGGCATTGACTGCCGTGTCTTCATTGTTGTCGCTGTTAATGCGGCGTTTTTGCTTATTCCGACGTGTCCTGCCACTTTTGTCCTTGGTATCCGAATTACCAGGGTTCTTTGATAAGTTGTTACTGCGAGCTAGCCAGCTGTCTTCTCCCGCGCAAAAGCGGGTCATAAGTGTCGTGAGGGCTGCCATGGATTTCGGCTTTTCCTGTCCCAGGTGCCGGGCAAGCCACTCGTCGTGGATGTTATGCTTGAAGGCTGCTAGGGCCTATGCGTCCGGACAGTCGACTATCTGGTTTTTCTTTGTTAGGAACCGTGTCCAAAATTGTCTGGCCGATTCCTTTGGCTGCTGAATTATGTGGCTTAAGTCGTCAGCATCCGGCGGTCGCACGTAAGTGCCCTGGAAGTTGTCGAGGAATGCGGCTTCCAGGTCCTCCCAAGAACCGATTGAGTCTGCTGGCAATTTGTTAAGCCAATGTCGGGCCGGTCCTTTAAGTTTGAGCGGGAGGTATTTAATGGCGTGTAGATCATCGCCGCGTGCCATGTGGATGTGAAGGAGATAATCCTCGATCCATACCGCCGGATCTGTTGTGCCATCGTATGATTCGATGTTTACGGGTTTGAAACCCTCTGGGATTTTATGACCCATTACTTCATTCGTGAAGCATAGCGGGTGTGTCGCGCCTCTGTACTGGGCTATATCATGACGCAGCTCGGAAGAGCTATGTCTGTTGTGTTCGGCCCGGCCAGATTTGTTGTATCCGGCGTGAAGATCATTGTCACATGCCGTAGGGCGCCTGCGCGATCCGTAGATCAATCTTGTTTGTCTTGCCTTATCCTCCAGTATGTCTCGCAGGTCGGGCGCATTTTCCCGTGCCTTAATTGAGCGGCGTCAGGGCATGGCTTGGGTGGAGGGCCGAGAGGCCTCTCTGTCGCGGCCGCGAGGTGGCCGGTCTGCCATGTCATGCGCTGGTGATGTAGGTGCTTCCTCCTCTGATCGGGGTAGCGGCCTGCGCTTCGGGTAACTCTTGGAGGGGCGTTCGAGTTCATACTCTCCGGCCGCAAGGACTTCAGTCCATCTGTCAGCTAGCAAATCTTGGGCAGCTCTAAGTTGTTGCTGCTTTTTCTTGAGGCTGCTTGCCGTGGCTAAAAGCCTGCGTTTAAAACGCTCTTGTTCGGCGGGGTCTGATGGTATGGCGAATTCGTCGTCATCGAGGCTTGCCTCGTCTTCAAAGGGAGGCGTATAGTTATCATCCTCGACCTCTCGGTCTGCCGCTCTCTCATGAGGGCTGGCTTTTCCATCTTCCTGTGCCGAATCTTGCTGAGGTGGGTGTTCTTCGGCGCTATCCGGGGTAGTATTATCTCCTGTGCCAGAATCACCGTTTTTGCTTTGGCGGGATTTAGAGCGGCGCCGCTGACGCCGGCACTTTGGCTGTTTCTTGGGGGCGTCATCCCCCACTGTTCCATCGCCATCTCCATTTTTTGGAGTATCCACCATATATATGTCATATGAAGAGGTGGCCTTCCAGCGCCCTACAGGTGTTGGTTCCTGTTCGTCTCCTACATCGTCGTCCATGCCATTGATGTCTTCGGAGCTGAAGTCAAGCATGTCGGTTAGATCGTCGACAGTGGCTACAAAGTGGGTGGTGGGTGGGCTTTGAATTTCCTCATCGTCCGTATTCCACCCTCGCTGACCGTAGTCCGCCCAGGGCTCTCCTGATAGAGAGAGAGACTTAAGAGAATTCATGATGTCGCCAAAAGGCGAATGCTGAAAGATGTCTGCGGCGGTGAACTACATTATCGGCGCCCAATCGGATTCGATTGGCAGGGGCGCGGGGGGTCCGGAGTCCGGGGAGGAGTCCGGATCCTCGGAGTCACGGGTCATGCAGGGTGCGGGGCTAGCGTTCAGCTCGATCGCTTTCGGGATCGCAGCCCCCGAGGTGACGTCCAACCGCTCATCCTCGATTGGTGCAATAGGCTCCGAGTTAGGGGTCGGAACCGATGCGTGTGCAGCCTCCAAGGCGCTGTTCGGCGGCAGAGCTATATCATGCCCATCGAGACAGTGCGGCGTGCTTGGCTGTGGCTCGAATCCATCGAAGATCAAGTCCCCGTGGATGTCAGCCGTGTAGTTTAGGCTTCCAAACCTGACCTGATGGCCAGGGGCGTAGCTTTTGATCTGCTCAAGGTGGCCAAGCGAATTGGCCCGCAGAGCGAAGATCTGTCCGGGGAGCAAAGTCTCACCCTGGACCGCATCGTTGTTGATGATCAAAGGAGCCATCAGGCCTAAAGGCGATGACACAGAGGAACTCTCAATGAAATCACCAATGTCGGTGTCAAAACCGGCGGATCTCGGGTAGGGGGTCCCGAACTGTGCGTCTAGGTCGGATGGTAACAGGAGGCAGGGAACATGATGTTTTACCCAGGTTCGGGCCCTCTTGATGGAGGTAAAACCCTACGTCCTGCTTGATTAATATTGATGATATGGGTAGTACAAGAGTAGATCTACCACGAGATCAAGGAGGCTAAACCCTAGAAGCTAGCCTATGGTATGATTGTTGTATATGGAGTTGATTGCCTACGGACTACAACCCTCCGGTTTATATAGACACCGGATAGGGTTAGGGTTACATAAAGTCGGTTACAATGGTAGGAGATCTTGAATATCCGCATCGCCAAGCTTGCCTTCCACGCCAAGGAAAGTCCCATCCGGACACGGGACGAAGTCTTCAATCTTGTATCTTCATAGTCCAGGAGTCCAGCTAAAGGTATAGTCCGGCTACCCGAACAGCCCCTAATCCAGGACTCCCTCAGCGTCCTTCTGGCAAGTTGCTAGGCTTCCTTGTGTCCCACAGGGGGATCGAGGCCAACCTAGAGAAGGTCAAGTCCATTGAAGACATGATCCCACCGCAAACCCTCAAGGAAATGCAGAAGCTTGTTGGGCGGGTGACTGCGTTGGGACACTTCATTTCCAAACCGGGAGAGCGCACCCTACCTTTTTTCAAGCTGATGAAGAAGAAGGGCCCATTCGAGTGGACCCCGGAGGACGACCGAGCATTTCAAGACCTCAAGAGATACCTGACCATCCCTCCAGTGATGGTGGCACCGCGACCCCTCGAGCCCCTAGTGCTCTATCTTGCCGTCACTCCCTACTCCGCCAGCGCGTCTCTAGTGACGGTTTGGGAAGAACACCAAGCCAAGGGTGCATCGCGCCGAGCTACACCCCCAGCAGAGACGACGCAAGACCAGGAGGGCGCCACAAGGGCCACCGCAGCAACAGCAGAAGATCAAGCTCAGCAGGACGACGCTCCTGAACCCGCAAAGGCCCCGACAAGCGATCAAGCGTTGGGGGCTCCACCACCTCAGGAGGCACCCCAACTCCCGGAAGACGCAAGCCTCATCAGCACGCCTACCCTCATCGGGCACCCGGTATACTTCCTTAACACGGTGTTGCGGGACGCAAGAGCATGATACCCCATGCCTCAGAAGCTCCTACTCGCGCTCCTGGTGGCCTCACGAAAGCTGTGGCACTACTTTCAAGGCCACCTAATCAAAGTCGTCTCAGCCTACCCATTGGAGAGGGTGCTCAGGAGCCCCAACTCTGCCGGGAGGGTCGCCGAGTGAAACATCAAGCTGCAAGTGTTCCAGTTGGAGTCCAGCACCACCAGGGTGATCAAGGGAGCCGCGCTCGCCGATTTTGTGGCAGAATGGATAGACGCCCCAGCGCTTGAAATAGGCGAGGACCGGTCCCTCTAGCCGGGAAGTGAGTCGTCCGACGACTGTGTCATGTATTTTGATGGTGCCTTCGCGTGCCAAGGCGCGGGGGCTGGAGCAGTGCTCATCTCGCTCACTCAGGACAAGCTCTACTACACCGTGCAGCTCCGCCTCCAGCAGGGCGAGAAGGTCTCCAACAACATTGCAGAGTACGAAGGCCTCATAGCCAGCCTGAAGGCTGCGACGGCGCTGGGGGTGAAGCGTCTCACCATCAGGGGCGACTTGCAGCTCCTCGTCAACTTCTCCAACAAGGTATATGAGCCGAAGGATGAACACATGGAGGCATACCTCGCGGAGGTACGCAAGATGGAGAAGCAGTTCCTGGGCTTGGAGTTGCAGCATGTGCCCCGAGGAACCAACAAGGAAGCCGACGACATTGCCAGAAGGGCATCCAAGCGACAGCTCCAAGAACCTGGCGTCTTTGAGGAGCGGCTCTTCAAGCCGTCAGCGACACCATCGCTTTTAAGGACAGCGCAGCCTCAGGAGGAGCTCCCACAACCACCTGCCACGGGAGCCCCAGCATGTGGCCCGACCTCGGGAGTGCGCCTACTCTTGGCGCTCGAACCTCAGGAGGGATGCTGGACCAAGGAATTCAAGGAATACCTGACGCGAGGGACGCTGCCAGAGAATGAGGAAAACGCGGAGCGTGTGGCCCGGCAAGCCACGACATACTGTATCCAGGACGGTGAGTTATGCAGGAAGCGGCCAAATGACATTTCATTCCATTGCATCTCTAGGGAACAGGGGAAAGAGCTGCTAGCCGACATACACGACGGGGACTGCGGGCACCACTCGTCGTCATGAACCCTCGTCGGCAAGGCATTCCGCAGCGGGTTCTACTGGCCTACGACGCTCAATGATGCAGTTGAACTGGTGAAGTCCCGCGAGGCTTGCCAATTCCACGCCAAGCAGATCCATCAGCCAGCATAGGGCCTCCAGACCATTCCACTCTCGTGGCCGTTCGTAGTCTGGGGACTGGACATCCTGGGCCCGTTCCCTCGAGCGCATGGGGGCTACCGATACCTCTACATTGCCATCGACAAGTTCACCAAGTGGGCGGAGGTGGAAGCCGTCCACACCATCCCAGCTGGCTCTGCGGTCAAGTTCATCAGGGGCCTCATGAGCCATTTTGGGGTCCCCAACCGCATCATCACCGATAATGGCTCACAGTTCACTAGTAACCTCTTCAAGACATATTGTGCTAACCTTGGAACGCAGATCTGCTACGCTTCGGTAGCGCACCCCAGGAGCAATGGCCAGGCCGAATGCGCCAATGCGGAGGTCCTGAGAGGCCTAAAGACCAGGACCTTCAAGAAGAAGCTCGAGGCCTGAGGCAGGGGCTGGCACGATGAGCTCCAGTCCATGTTGTGGTCCATCCGCACCACCGCCACCAAGCCGACAGGCGAGACCCTGTTCTTCCTCGTCTACGGAGCAGAAGTGATACGTCTCCAACGTATCTATAATTTTTGATTGCTCCATGCTATATTATCTTCTGTTTTGGACATTATTGGGCTTTATTATTCACTTTTATATTATTTTTGGGACTAACCTATTAACCGGAGGCCCAGCCCAGAATTGCTATTTTTTGCCTATTTCAGAGTTTCGCGGAAAAAGAATATCAAACAGAGTCCAAACGGAATGAAACCTTCGGGAACGTGATTTTCGGAACAAACATGATCCAGGAGACTTGGACCCTACATCAAGCAACCAACAGGGAAGCCACAAGGTAGGGGGGGCGCCTACCCTCCCCTAGGCGCACCCTCCACCCTCGTGGGCCCCCTGTTGCTCCACCGATGTACTCCTTCCTCCTATATATACCTACGTACCCCCAAACGACCAGGGACGGAGCCAAAACCCTAATTCCACCGCCGTAAATTTCTGTATCCATGAGATCCCATCTTGGGGCCTGTTCCGGAGCTCTGTCGGAGGGGGCATCGATCACGGAGGGCTTCTACAGCAACACCATAGCCCTTCCGATGAAGTGTGAGTAGTTTACCTCAGACCTTCGGGTCCATAGTTATTAGCTAGATGGCTTACTCTCTCTTTTTGGGTCTCAATACAAAGTTCCCCCCCTCTCTCGTGGAGATCTATTCGATGTAATCTTCTTTTGCGGTGTGTTTGTTGAGACTGATGAATTGTGGGTTTACGATCAAGTTTATCTATGAACAATATTTGGATCTTCTGAATTCTTTTATGTATGATTGGTTATATTTGCAAGTCCCTTCAAATTATCAGTTTGGTTTGGCCTACTAGATTGATCTTTCTTGCAATGGGAGAAGTGCTTAGCTTTCGGTTCAATCTTGTGGTGTCCTTTCCTAGTGATAGTAGGGGCAACAAGGCACGTATTGTGTTGTTGCCATCGAGGATAACAAGATGGGGTTTTTATCACATTGCATGAATTTATGCCTCTACATCAAGTCATCTTGCTTAAAGCGTTACTCTGTTCTTATAAACTTAATACTCTAGATGCATGCTGGATAGCGGTTGATGTGTGGAGTAATAGTAGTAGATGCAGGCAGGAGTCGGTCTACTTGTCTCAGATGTGATGCCTATATACATGATCATACCTAGATATTCTCATAACTATGCTCAATTCTGTCAATTGCTCAACAGTAATTTGTTTACCCGTCGTGAATACTTATGCTCTCGAGAGAAGCCACTAGTGAAACCTATGGCCCCCGGGTCTATCCTCCGTCATATTAATCTTCCAACACTTAGCTATTTTTATTGCCTTTTATTTTACTTTGCATCTTTATCATAAAAATACCAAAAATATTATCTTATCATATCTATCATATCTCACTCTCGTAAGTGACCGTGTAGGGATTGACAACCCCTTATCGCATTGGTTGCGAGGATTTATTTGTTTTGTGTAGGTGAGAGAGACTCGCGCGTAGCCTCCTACTGGATTGATACCTTGGTTCTCAAAAACTGAGGGAAATACTTACGCTACTTTGTTGCATCACCCTTTCCTCTTCAAGGGAACACCAACGCAGTGCTCAAGAGGTAGCAAGAAGCAGTCCTCCCTCACGAAGTCAGATATCCCTCCGCACGGGTACTGGCGTTCGATGAAACACAGCAGGACGCCAGGCAGGGGGTGGACCTCGTGTTGGGGGAGGAACGTCGCCACGAAGCTGCACTACGGGAGGCAAGATACCAGCAGGCGCTGTGGTGGTACCACTGTCGTAGCGTCCGCTCCATGATGCTTGAGGTGGGTGACCTCGTCCTGAGGCGGTGCTCTCCAGGGAAGGGCTGCATAAGCTCTCACCCATGTGGGAGGGCCCGTTCAAGGTCATCCATGTCTCCAGGCCTGGCGTCGTGCGCCTGGAGACACAGGATGAGGTACCAATCCAGAACGCCTGGAACATCCAGCACCTCCGGAAGTTCTACCCCTGAAGAAAGGCCCATCGCCTGTGAAGAAAGGCCCAGCGCCTATGAAGCAAGGCCCCGTTCCTGTGAAGGTATCCGCTTGTGACACTCTCACATAATACTGAGTGGGGTTGTACACGCCCCGGAGTCTCAGGAGTGCCACCCTTGGGCCTCGGGGGCTCCCTCCCATGTCTTAGTGGCAGCACTTAGCTCTGCGCTGGTGAGAAGACATGAAGACTAGACTAGATGCCAGACGCGGCTTTTCATTTGCTTTCCGAAGTTGGATTGCCCCTCTTTTAATTGAAATTTTCTTTCTGGTGTCTCTTGCTGGTATCGTCCTGTCGCTTTCTGCCTTTGTTTCTGCCTTCATTTCTCTGGTCGACCTGTACTCTCTCTCCTATTCCTCGCGAGGGGGCTGGATGGGTGCCCTCGTGAGCATTTTCCCTTTTCAGCCTTTCGTCTGCTTTTCGTGAGGCACCCTCGTTCAAGCCCACAAGCTGGCGCACCTGTCCTAATCCGTGCCCCACGGGTACTGCGATATGAAGCGCTGGGTCAAGTCCAGCGGCGCCTGTGACCAAGGCTCGGGCGAACGATAAGCCTCTTAACGAATTTTTTGCAGTTCCTAAATGCCTACCAGGCTAGGGAGGCCTCGGCAGGCACCAGGAAGCAGGCGCCTCGTGATGAGGAGACCACTCCGAGCAAGCCAAGCTAAGTTATCTCTACATAAAACGTCGATGTTGCGACACAACACATGAACAATAAACATAGCATAATACTTGAAAAATCATAGTTCGCTGCACGCCCCTCGGGGGCCCATACTGGCTTCTTTCTTAACACAGGAAAGAAAGGAAGAGCAAAATAAAAGCGGTGCGTGCCCCTAGAGCGATCCGCGAGGGCGGGCTCTTGGCGCCATCCCGAGCTCAGCCAGACCCCTCCTTGCACTTCATGGAGACGCAACGATGAGACGACCCACTGCCGCCTTCGAAGCGGGCGCGGCGGCTGGTCGTAACCGCTGCTGCTGGAACTGTCGCCGGAGGAAGAGCCGCCGTAGCTGGACGAGATGTGGTCAGCCCCAAGGGCGGGTTCGCCCTCATCCTCATCATGACCATCGCCAAGGCCGAGCACCTCCTCACCATCGTTGACCTCGGGGAAGCACCCGACGCGGCGACCATCTTCCCCAAACACCCTGATGTAGAGGGTCGCGTCACCGTCATACTTGAAATGAAGGGTGCACCGCCTGCCCAGGCCACGCATGCGGGCAAACGTCTGTGAGCCATGGGCCAGGGCTATGTTGCCCGCGATGGAGACCTCGACCGCGTCCCAGGAAGCCCTGCTGCAGCAATCGTCCGCCTGCAGCCAAAGCCGGCCTGGACCTGAGGCCGGCAGCTCATCGGCGAAGAAGCGCGGGAGCTGAAGCCAGTTGCCGGCCGGGTTCTCCGACTAGACGACGAACTCTGGAAGCACCTCCGCTGAGTGGAAGCGCGGCCGGGGAGGCCGCGTGACCACGCACGTCTCCCTTCATCAACAGGACTGGCACGACTGTAGCGACCCCTACCACACAAAGCGGCACCGCCGCGGCTGCAGGAGGCCGCCTCGGGGGTCGCGGTGTGCTTGCAGGGACGACCGCGTCCACGCTTGGGCACCGGAGAGTCGGGGCCCTCGCGAGGGGCCTTCCCCTTCTCCACGGCGGAGAACCTCTTCGACGGCGCCATTGGTGTCGCAACAAGCGATGGAGCAAAGAGGGAGAAGCGAGTGGAATGGGAAGAGATGGGCAACGGGGGCTCCGCCCCCCTCCCCATTTATAGCAGAAGAAGACCAACCAGCGCCCCCCATGATCACAGGTAATGATGGTTTTTCCTTGCATGCAGCAGGGACTTGTCAAATCGGGCAGTTGCCGAGGCGACATGGGGAAGCGGAGATGCCCAGGTCCAATCAATCGCCACGCATCGACCAAGGCCGCAGGCTAATGGGGCCCGCGGCGCTCCGCACTTGCCCTTCGGCTTCCCCTCGAAGCCAAGCCCGAGCGCGCCTTGGGCCCGGGGGCTACTGTCGGCGTTCTGCGAATGGGGGTCCCCAGACTTGCCTGCCTGCGGCCGACGGCGTGGCTCTGCAAGCGGGCCCGTATGTCCCATCTTCACCAACAAGCATTCAAGACCCTCGCGAGGGGCCAAGCCTCGCGAGGCAGACGACACAAGACCTCCTCAGGAGCGGCCTCACTAGGCTGGCTCGCGAGGAGCGGAGAGATCGATGCAAGACAAACCTCGCGAGGTTCCAGTGACGTGAGCCATGACGACCAAGGCCAGGAGGGTGCCAGGCGGGCGCCAGCGCGCATAGTGTCCTCGTTTCCACTTCGGTGCTAAGGAGGCAAGCGCAGACGATGAGTACCGAGGCGTCAAGCAAGGGTTTCCATATCGGTGCAACGAGACCAAGACCAGTAGGACGGCAGGATGGAGGTCACCGGGAAGCCCAAGACGGCGTCACCACCAGAGCCTTTGGCAGGCGAAGACTACTTTTATCAGGATAAGTTGTACTAGACGTCCCCTTTCAAATTGGTCGTTGTTGGCTCCCTTCCCGCTCAATATTTGGGGAGAGGACCAGGGTGAGGTAGTCCTGGATTAGGGGGTGTCCGGATAGCCGGACTGTACCTTCGGTCGGACTCCTGGACTATGAAGATGCAAGATTGAAGACTTCGTCCCGTGTCCGGAAGGGACTTTCCTTGGCGTGGTAGGCAAGCTTGGCGATACGGATATGTAGATCTCCTACCATTATAACTGACTCTGTGTAACCCTAGCCCTCTCCGGTGTCTATATAAACCGGAGGGTTTTAGTCCGTAGGACGAACAACAATCATACCATAGGCTAGCTTCTAGGGTTTAGCCTCCTTGATCTCGTGGTAGATCTACTCTTGTACTACCCATATCATCAATATTAATCAAGCAGGACGTAGGGTTTTACCTCCATCAAGAGGGCCCGAACCTGGGTAAAACATCGTGTCCCCTGCCTCCTGTTACCATCCGCCTAGACGCACAGTTCGGGACCCCCTACCCGAGATCCGCCGGTTTTGATACCCACATTGGTGCTTTCATTGAGAGTTCCTCTGTCTTGTCACTTTTAGGCCCGATGGCTTCTCCGATCATCAACAGCGATGCGATCCAGGGTGAGACTTTTCTCCCCGGACAGATCTTCGTATTCGGCGGCTTTGCACTGCGGGCCAATTCGCTTGGTCATCTGGAGCAGATCGAAAGCTACGGCCCTGACCATCAGGTCAGATTTGGAAGTTTGAACTACACGGATGACATCCGCGGAGACTTGATCTTCGACGGATTCGAGCCACAGCCGAGCGCGCCGCACTGTCACGATGGGCATGATCTAGCTCTGCGCAGAACAGTGCCCTGGAGGCCGCACCTGTGTCCGCTCCGACCTCTAGCCCGGAGCCGATCACACCAATCGAGGATGGGTGGTTAGACACCGCCTCGGGGGCTGCAATCTCTACGGCGATCAAGCCAAGCACCAGCCTTGTCCTCTGCGAAGCCCGTGACTCCAAGGTGCCGAACTCCTCTCCGGACTCCGAGCCCTCCGCGCCCCTACCGATCGAATCCGACTGGGCGCCGATCATGGAGTTCACCACCGCAGACATCTTTCAGCACTCGCCCTTCGGCGACATTCTGAATTCACTCAGGTCTCTCTCTTTGTCAGGAGAGTCCTGGCCAGACTATGACCGGTAGGATTGGGATGTGGACGACGAAGAAATTCGATGCCCACCCACCACCCACTTCGTAGCCACTGTCAATAATTTAAATGACGTGCTCGACTTCGACTCCGAAGACATCGACGGTATGGACAACGATGTAGGAGATGAACATGAACCAATGCCTATAAGGCACTGGACAGCCACCTCATCTCATGATGTATACATGGTGGACACACCCAAAGGAAGCGACGACGAGGAACACAGGGATGCAACGAGGGATCGTTCACTCGAAAATCAATCAAAGCGGCGACGTAAGCGCCGCTCCAAGCCCCGCCTCGACAGAGACAGCAGCCATACAGACCCAGCCGTAGAGCAGGACGAGCCGGCGGACGATGAACATGCCTTCGAGCAAACGTCCGAACAGGGCAACTTGGATAAACAAACCGAACACCCCGTCCCCGGCGAAAACAATAGTCCGGATGACCTTACGCCGGATAAACTCATGAAGCAGAAGAACCTCCACAAAAGGCTCGTCACCACTGTGCATAGCCTGAAAAAGCAGAAGCGGAAGCTCAAAACTGCGAAAGATGCACTCAAAATCAGATGGAGCAAAGTATGCAACACCACAGACAAATATGGCGGCAGTCGCCGCACAAAAAGCTATCCAAAGCGAAAGCTACTGCCTGAATTTGACGAGGAGGCCTTAGAGCCCCCGCGGTCAAAAAATAGGAAAGCCACCCGGTCGGATAGACGACCGCATGGCCAGCATGGAGTGGCAAGCGGCACCGCACACAAGCCGGCACGCGATCCACCAAAGGATCCGCATCAAAAAGACGGCCCAGCCAGATCTATCTACGGGCCAAGAAAGCAAGCTCTAGTAAGCAATGCAACACAACAAATATCCAAACATCACGGCACACCCAAATACAGGGGTGCCGCACACCCCCTATGTTTCACCGATGAGGTGCTGGACCATGAATTTCCAGCGGGATTCAAGCCCGTAAACATAGAGGCGTACGACGGAACAACAGACCCTGGGGTCTGGATCGAGGATTATATCCTCCATATACACATGGCCAGAGGAGATGACCTCCACGCCATAAAATACTTACCCCTCAAGCTTAAAGGGCCAGCCCGGCATTGGCTTAAAAGCCTTCCCGAAAACACCATTGGAAGTTGGGAGGAGCATGAGGATGCTTTCCGGGCAAATTTTCAGGGGACCTATGTCCGCCCTACGAATGCAGACCATCTCAGTCACATAACTCAACAGCCCGGAGAGTCAGCCCGGAAATTCTAGAACAGATTTCTTACTAAAAAGAATCAGATAGTCGACTGTCCGGACGCCGAAGCCCTAGCAGCTTTTAAGCATAACGTTCGAGACGAATGGCTCGCCAGACACCTCGGCCAAGAAAAGCCAAGAACAATGGCCGCATTAACAAGCCTCATGACCCGCTTTTGCGCAGGAGAGGACAGCTGGTTGGCAAGATGTAGCACCAGCGATCCAAGTACATCCGAAGTTAGGGATGGAAACGGAAAACCCCGACGCAGCAAGGACCAGTGCCGGAATAGTCGGCGGACTCCACTTTACAAATGTCCTGATGGACGGTGGCAGCGGTCTAAACCTGTTATACCAGGACACAATCCGCAACATGGGGATAGACCCAACAAAAATTCGCCATAGCAAAACCTCCTTTCAAGGGGTAACGCCAGGCCTGGATGCCCGTTGCATGGGTTCTCTCCGGCTAGAAGTTATGTTCGGCTCCCCCGATAACTTCCGTCGCGAACAGCTAACTTTCCACATCGCCCCATTCTCAAGTAGCTATCAAGCACTGCTGTGACGCAAAGCTTTTGCCCGCTTTAACGCAATACTGCATTATGCATCTCTTGCGCTTAAGATGCACGGTCCACGAGGCATCATCTCATTAAAGGGAAAACATTGAGTGTTCCCCCCGTGCGGAAGACAGTGCGGCTGCCTTGACAGCCCCACAATAAAGCGGCTTCACCAGCCAAAGCACCTAAACAGGTCGTCAAGACTACGGACACGGCTAGACGAGTCCGGCATAAACATACAATTGATAAAGGCTTAATAGCCGTATACCCCTGTACTAGGGGCTCCACGCATATAAAACAAGACACAATAAAGCTCAATTTAATCCATTTTGATTTATACTTCATTTATTTAGTATAACTCATGTTCGGCACGATCTTTCCTAAACTAAGTTCCTCTCTTTTACAGATAAACACCGGGCTACGCCCGTCCAGGATACGGCACAACGGAGACACAGGCGCAGACGTGCAGCAGGGACCCGTTCCAAGGATTCTTTTTAGATTAAGACCCTGCGTAAACCTTTTTTACTGTCTCTTGTTGATACACATCCCCTGGTTTCTTGGTATAACCAAGGAGGAGGCTGGCATTTTGGCATGTGGCCACGTCAGAGTTTTGCGCGTACCTGGACACTAGGGGCCTATTACTAAGGGCGTTATCCCGCCCGCCCTCATAAAGACCGAATACCTTAGGGAGTGTTCGGCGTCGCGAGTTTGGCCTTGTATGAATCAGCTCCGAATCATGTCTTTGGTAAAATGTTGGGTTTGCCCGGCTCTTGTGTTTTGCTGCCTTACGTTTCGCTCTATCGGCTAAGGCGGCACCAGGAGAACTACTGCGATTGTGCCCCGGTTCGGCCAGGCGAGCACCTTAGTAGAGAAAGCCGAAAACTGACTGTCATGATATAGCGTGAGACTGGTCAACCACTTGATGACTTACCGGAATCTTTAGGATTCCTCCGCATTAATGAAGGGCTGTTTCCCGGCCAGGCACATACGCGCCCCGAGTTTGGGCGAGCGCAGGCGCCACCAGGGGCTATATAAGTAGCCTCACTGTCAAACTCCTATGGCTAAGTGAAAGTGATAAAGCATCATAGTCCGATTACCTAGTTCGCTACGCTATCACCTCCTTTGAAGGACCAAGACGTTGGATCAAGTGTGAAAATGCACCTTCTGCGAACACCCCCGCATTATGTGCGTGGGGGCTGAAGCCGACGACTGCCATCTTTCATATTATATATACATATATGTTAAACGGCCGCACAGGAGGTATTATAATACTTGCAGGCACAAGTATAAAAAGCTTCTACAATTCAAAATATTGTTTTACAATAATATATGCTGTTCGAATATAGTATCCTTCGAGCACTGCGTCTCTATTAAACGAGCGCCTTGCAGAACTTCCTGAAAATAGTGCTCGGCAGGTACTCGGCTTCCATCCGAGTCTGGGGATGCAACAGCGGTGGCTTCCATTTCCGCCCAGTGTGTATTGACACGGGCAAGAGCCATCCGCGCACCCTCTATGCACGCTAACCTCTTCATTGCATTGATATGCGGCGCCACACCAAGAACTGCTGCACCAAGTTGAAATAACTTTTCGGCTCTGGCCTCTCTGGCCACAGATGACTCATGACATACTTCATGGCGAGTCCAGACAACCTATTTAGCTCGTCCCATTCGGCCAAACGATCGGCTAATGACAGTGGACGCTCTGGATTGTGGAACTGCGACCAGAAGAGCTTTTCCACTTCGCGATCTTCTTGATCTCGGAAGTGTTCGGCCGCATCTGTGGCACTCGCTGCTAAATCCAGATAGGTGTCCGCCGTAATCCACATATGGTCTAACGGAGCATGTTTAGGATCATAGAACTTCCTCCGCAGTATAAAGGGCTTTCCAGCCGCGATCTCTCCGGCCTAACACATCTCCTCCTTCATGCTCTCATCGCAGAGCGAGCATCCTTGGCATCGGCAACGGCCTTCTTCAGGTCCGTCTGTTCCGCTCGATCTTCTTTTTCAAGAAGCTTGCAACGGTCAGCAGCGTTCTTCAGCTTCACGGCCATCTCGGCCATTTCCTTCTTGCTTCGGTAGTGAGCAGCCTGTTCGGCTTTCAGCTCTTCAATTGCCTTTCCGGCAGCCGCATCACTTTTCCTGGCTTGCTCCTTGGCTCGGGCAAGTTCCGCCCGAAGATTCTCCATGGCAGCAGCACCATCTGCATCAAGCGCACACATTGTAAGATACTGGCATAAAGCTCCTCTTACCAGGTGCCGCCGGAGGAATTACATACCTTGTGCCTCGTCAAGCCGCTTGTTGACAAGCGCGATGTCGGCATCTGCCACGTCAAGTTGCCTCTTTAGCTCGGCAAATTCATCAGTCCGGCTGGCCACCGGACACTTCGCCACCTGCGTATGAAGGCGGCATATTAGACCTGGGATTATGATCCTCTGCGCATCGTCACTTTTGACAATGCACAGAGTCTCAGGGGCTACTATCTACACAGGGCGCATCTTATTTATGCGCAACTGTCCAAAAAGGGTACATTATTTCGCGTACCTCAAAACCTGTCAGTAAACTCCTGACGGCCTCGTGCAATCTGCTCTCCGCGCATGAAATCCTCTCAATCACCATACCCATCAATGCACGGTGCTCCTCTGAGATAGATGCTCGCCCTAGCAGATCCTTCAGCTCCTCCGACCGTGCACCAGACGGTGTCGGACTCGTCTGATGGCCCTTTTCGAAGGCCGGACGCGGAGGGCTTTGGGGGGCCATATGACTACCTTCCAGCCCTGCCAGATTCGGAGAAACCCTCCATGATGATACCTCAGGGTCGCCCGCCTCGCAAGGCGGTACGGCAGGGGGAGGCGTTCCGTCTCCATCATTTCCGAAAGAAGATCCCCCGAAGACGAGCTATGCTGAGAAGGGCTAAGGTCCGAGCTACAAGGTAAATTTTCGATTACTTTTCTCAGATATAAAGCAAGGATTTCTCTCATTTCTTAAAAAGAAAACTCCTCTCTACTTAAGGCTCGGTGGAGGGCTGATCCCCTTGAGGGCATAATTTGGCCGAAGCATCCCCCAGCACAGGACCCTCTGGCGAAGATTTCTTCCCCCGCTTTGAGGCCATGGTCTCCGGGTCTTCAGAGGCGGTCCTCTTCTTCCCCTGAGGAGAGGAATTTTCGATTCCTCCCTTCCAAACAGCCTCCTTCGAGGAGGCCGTAGCTTCCTTGTCCCCTCCCTCGCTTTCCTCCGAAGGCACAACCTCCAACATCCTGACTAGCACGGGACCCGGCGTGGTCTTGGGGAGGGGGGACGGACACCTGATTAGCTTTGCTTTCGCTATCTACTCATGTTTAAAGGACAACTCTTTTAAGGGAAATTTTATGATAGATATGCGGATTGCGAGTCCGGGCATAGGGCTACTTACTTGAGTATCCGAGCGGTTGCAGCTCAGACCTGCGTCCTCGGTCAAGTCCGGACACATTGCTTGTGATCCAAAGAACAATTTGTACATCTCCACGGGCGTTGCGCCCATGAAATGCTGGAGAGCTCGTGGTCCCTCCGGATTGAACTCCCACAGGCGAAGGGGGCGACGTTTGCCGGGCAAGGCTCGGCGGATCAACATGACCTGTGTCACCACGACCGGGCTAATGTCTCTTTCTAAGAGATCTTGAAGGTGGCCCTGCAACAAGGGCACGTCCTTGGATGGCCCCCAGTCTAGTCCTTTATTGACCCATGACACTAGCTGTGGTGGGGGACCCGAGCGAAAGGCAGGTGGCGCCACCCACTTGGTGCTCCTAGGAGCGGTTATATAAAACCACTCTCGTTGCCATAAGCTGGACTCCTCTTGAAAAGAGCCCTCGGGCCATGGAGCACCAGCATTCTTGCTTATAAAAGCACCTCCGCACTCTGCGTGCCGTCCCTCGATCATCTTCGGCTCTACTTTGAAGGTCTTGAGCCATAGTCCGAAGTGAGGAGTAATACGGAGGAAGGCTTCACACACGACGATGAATGAGGAAATATGGAGGATGGACTCCGGGGCTAAGTCGTGAAATTCCAGCCCATAATAATACATGATCCCCCTCACGAAGGGATCCATCGGGAAGCCTAGCCCCCGAAGGAAGTGAGACATGAACACCACACTCTCACCAGGCTTGGGAGTGGGAATGACCTGCCCTTGAGCAGGCAGCCTATGCCAGATTTCGCCGGTCAAGAACCTGGCCTCTCTCAACTTCAGCACATCCTCCTCCGTGACGAAGGAGGGCATCCATCAGCCTCGAAGGTCGGAACCGGACATTGTCGAAGGTCCGAAGCGCCTGAAATCTGGAGCCTTGGGTGTTGGAACTCGAGGCGAAGGGCGAACTCGTTTGAGATTGAAAGAAAGGAGTAAGGCCTTGGTCTCTTTATAAGAGGTTGAATACCAAGGGCCCTCCCCGTGACCGTTTGGGACTCGCCTTTGATCGAGAAAACATACCAACAGGTACGACTGGGTTACCCATGCCCGTATTGATGAGAATCCCGGAATAAGGGGACACGATCTCTGCTTTAACAAGATGTGCCAAGGAAACTGCCTCGCTAAACGCGCTGAGGTGGGACAGTAAAACGATTCGAATAAAGACTTGGCCGTAGTGTGGTCACGCTTACGTCAGCAGATTAGATTTGTGTAAATATTATTCTCTCTATGGCAATATATGGAAACTTATTTTGCAGAGCCGGACACTACCTTTGTGTTCAAAATCTTCTATGAAGTACTTGGAGGAGGAACTCGCCTTGCAATGCCGAAGACAATCTGCGCGCCGGACTCGTCGTCATTGAAGCCTAGTTCAGGGGCTACTCAAGGAGTCCTGGATTAGGGGGTGTCCGGATAGCCGGACTGTACCTTCGGCCGGAGTCCTGGACTATGAAGATACAAGATTGAAGACTTCATCCCGTGTCCAGAAGGGACTTTCCTTGGCGTGGAAGGCAAGCTTGGCGATACGGATATGTAGATCTCCTACCTTTGTAACCGACTCTGTGTAACCCTAGCCCTCTCTAATGTCTATATAAACCGGAGGGTTTTAGTCCATAGGACGAACAACAATCATACCATAGGCTAACTTCTAGGGCTTAGCCTCCTTGATCTCGTGGTAGATCTACTCTTGTACTACCCATATCATCAATATTAATCAAGCAGGACATAGGGTTTTACCTCCATCAAGAGGGCCCGAACCTGGGTAAAACATCGTGTCCCCTGCCTCCTATTACCATCCGCCTAGACGCACAGTTCGGGACCCCCTACCCGAGATCCGCCGGTTTTGACACCGACACAGGGCTTCTATAAATAGAACTAGCCACCACCATAGCTAGGGGAGGGATCCGGACAACCACAAGTTCACCAAGCACAAGAACACCTCTCCTCAGGAGGTTGTTCTTCCCCTTGTACTGTTCATCCTCAGCCCAAGAGGCAATCCACCACCACCACACTGGAGTAGGGTATTACACCACAACGGTGGCCGGAACCAGTATAAATCTTGAGTCTCGTGTGTTGTGAGTTCATGTTCCTAGCTTAGAAATCGTGAAGTGAGTGAGGGCGTGATCGGTGAGGGAGAGATCTTCGCGTGCACCCCAGTGTTCGAACCTTAAAGGTTTTGTCGGAACCCGAAATCTGACAATTGGAACTCTAGCAAGCATCCGCAACTACTAAAGATCATTAAGGTAAAACCCAACCATAGCATTAAAGCATCAAGTCCCCTTTATTCCATACACAACAACCCCCTTACTCGGGTTTATGCTTCTGTCACTCAAGCCACCCACTATAAGCGAATCATGAATGTATTGCAACACCCTAAAGTGAGAATCCCTCATGCTTGCGCGACACGGAGGGCACAATAGGATAGCACCAAAATAAAACATACAAATCGTACCAATCTAGATCATCAATCAACCCAAAGACAAAGGATATCTACTCAAAACATCATAGGATGGTAACACATCATTGGATCATAATATGTGGCATAAAGCACCATGTTCAAGTAGGGATTACAGCGGGATGCGGGAGAGTGGACCGCATAAAAGAGATGAGGATGGTGATGTTTATGAAGACGATCACCACGACGATGATTCCCCTCCCAATGGCACTCCGGTGCCACCGAGAGAGAGGAGGAGAGGTTCTCCCCCTTGTGCTTCCTCCTCCATGCCCCCCCTGGATGGGGAGAGGTTCTCCCTCTGGTCCTTGGCCTTCAGGATGATGATGGCCCCTCCGGATCCTCCTCCATGCCCTCCGGTGATGATGGCCCCCTCCGGCAGGGTGCCAGAGAGGGCCTAGATTGATTTCTCGAGGCTACACAGGCTAGCGGCGGTGGAACTTCCGATCTAGGTTAATTTCTAGAGGTTTTTGTATATATAAGAAGTTTTGGCGTCAAGAACAAGTTCGGTGGGTCTCCGGGCTGTTCACGAGGTAGGGAGCGCGCCCAGGGGGGTGGGCGCGCCTCCCACCCTCGTGGGCAGCCCGGGACTCTTCTGGCCCAACTCCTTTACTCCATGGCCTTCTTCTGGTCCAAAAATAAGCTCCGTTAAGTTTCGGGTCAATTGGACTCCGTTTGGTTTTCCTTTTCTGCGATACTCTAAAACAAGGAAAAAACAGAAACTGTCACTAGGCTCTAGGTTAATAGATTAGTCCCAAAAACCATATTAAATAGCATATAAATGCATATGAAACATCCAAGATTGATAATATAATAGCATGAACACTTCATAAATTATAGATACGTTGAAGACGTATCACTAGCCAAAGCAGAGGCACCGGGATTCTCCTGCGCCACTGGTCACTGGAGCGGCAGGTAGAGGGGAGACGAATCCACAGACTCGCTGGTGGTGCTTGGAGGGGAGTTGTAAACCCTAGCCACCGCCAGGTAAAACTGCAAAAGGTACCCTTAATTAGTGATTCCGGCGAACCTAGGTGTAATGAGAGAATGGTTATTTTAATGCACATTGTATTAGGTGAACATTCGCTCCAGGACTTTTCCGCATGACGCGGTAGGTTCGCCAGCCTGTGTCTCCCTATTCTGAAGGTTGCATCAGCATCTTTCTTGGCGTGGACCTGCTTCTCCATCTCTTGCTCAAAATCCTCATCTCTCACTAGTCGCCCCTAATTCTTATCTCTCTTGCTCATAGTCGTTGTCTCACTCGCATGTCTTTGCCTCCCATCATAAACTACACCGTGTCCCTAGTCAGCCTCTACTAGACTAGCTCGTTGATCAAAGATTGTTAAGGTTTTCTAACCATGGACTTAAGTTGTAATTTGATAATGAGACCATGTTGCTAGGAGAATGATGTGATGGACAAGATCCAAACGTAAGCTTAGCATTAGATCGTTTAGTTATTTGCTACAACTTTCTTCATGTCAAGTATCAGTTTCTTAGACCATGAGATCATGTCACTCCCGGATACCGGTGAAATACTTTGTGTGCTATCAAACATCACTTCGTAAATGGGTCATAAAGGTGTTCTACAGGTATCTCCGAAGGTGTATGTGGAGTTGCATGGATCGAGAATGGGATTTTTCACTCTGTATGATAGAGAGATATCTCTGAGCTCTCTTGGTAATACAACATCGTAAAGAGCTTGCAAACAATGTGGCTAATGAGTTAGTCACGAGATCTTGTATTACGGAATGAGTAAAGATACTTTCCTGTAACGAGATTGAACTAGGTATGGAGATACCGATGATCGAATCTCGGGCAAGTAACATATCGCTGGACAACGGGAATTGCATACGGGATTAACTGAATCATCAACATCGTGGTTCAATGATAAAAGATCTTCGTGGAATATGTAGGAACCAATATGGGAATCCAGATCCCACTATTGGTTATTGACGGGAGAAGTGTCTCGGTCATGTCTACATGATTCTCGAACCCGTAGGGTCCGCAAGCTTAACGTTCGCTGACGCTAGAGTAGTATTGGGATATATATACATTGGTGACCGAATGTTGTTCGGAGTCCCGAATGAGATCTCAGACATCCCGAGGAACTTCGGAATGGTCCGAAGGTAAATATTTATATATGAGAAGTCCTATTTTGGTCACCAAAAAACTTCCGGGGCATTATCGGTATTGTATCGGGAGTGTCGAGAAGGGTACGAGGATCCACCGGGGCGGTCCACCTGCCCCGGGGGCCCACATGAGCTGTAGGTGGTGCGTCTTGGCCTATATGAGCCAGGGGCATCCACCCTAAGAGGCCCATGCGCCAAGAGGGGAGGAGGAGGAAGAGTCCTAAGAGGGGAAGGCACCCCCTAGGTGCCTTAGGGAGGGAGGAAACCTCCATAGGCCCACGCCCCCTCCTTGGAGGAGGGGCTAGGGCTATGCCCCAACCCTCTCCCTTGCCTCCTATATATAGTGCAGCAGAGGGAGGGGCTGAACACACCAATTCCCACGCCCCGGCGGCAGCCCTACTCTCCCATAACTCCGTTTTCTCCTAAGATTGGTTCTAGCAGCGTCTGGAGAAGCCCTGCCAGCACTGCACCACCACTGTAACGCCCGGATAATTATGCTACAGTGAACCTTTGCTAATGATGTTACATCACCTTTGTTACTGTTGCTAATCTCGCGTTAATGCAAAAACTGATTCAAAGTCAAATTTAAAATAGAGCAAACAACAAAAGTTTTCAAACATTCAAACTAAAATGTTTGAAATGTGGCATTATTACATATACTAAATTAGGGACTACTTTTATGATTAATAAAACTAATATAAATGTGAAACAAAAATAAAATAGTAAAGGAAAAAAATAGAAAGAAAAGAAAAAGATAAAACAAAAAACAAAACGAAAAGGGAACCCACCCCCACTGGGCCAACCGGCCCAGCTAATCAGCTGGCCAGCATACTAGCCCAGCCGCCCCCTCCCCCCACTCACCTTAACCCCCACTCCCTCCTGAAACCCTAACCGCACCCACAACCCCCACTCCACCTTGCTCTCTTCTTCCCCCGATCTGGATCGAGATCGGGGGCTCGCCCTACGGCCGCCCATCACCGTCCACCACGGCCTAGAGGGCCACTCGCCGGACCGCCTCCCCGTCTTCGACAATGTCGTCGTCCCCGTCTTCCTCCCCAAGCCACGCTGCCCTTGACCCCACGACCGCCAATGAGGCCCCCGGCCTCTTCTCTCCTCCAGTCCCCGTATGCACACGCACGTGACCGACCGCCTGCCGCCTCCCGCTGTTCACTCATTGCGCCGCTGCTCCTGGCCACGCGACCCGCAGCCCCCGCAACCGCCCCATGCCGCTACGCGCCCGTGCCACGTCCTGCATCGCCGTGTGCTGCTGCCTCTACGAGCTGCGCTGCCCCGTTGCTCGCCCTGTTACTGCTCATCTGCTGCTGCTCTCTGTACCACCGCTGTTGCCGCACCCACTGGAGCCAGGGTGCGTCCGCCGTTGCTCCCCACCGCGCCTGCGACCGACGCCCAGCCGTGCTCGATGCCCAACCGTGTGCACCCACCTGCGCCTGCGCGAGCCCCACATCCCCGATGTGTGCTCGCCGCCCCACCACGGTCGCCCGCGGCCACCTCTACCTGCGCCCGACCTCGGTAACCACCGCGCCGCCCGCTGCCGTTGCTTTCCCCTATGGCCGCTCGTCGGCTCCTCACGCCGCCGCCCCGTTTCCGTCCCGCGGCAGCCCTGCTACTGTGCCGCGCCAGCGCGCAGCTCTGGCCGCCAGCACCCCGCCCGCCTCGCACGCGTCCCACACCTCGTCGTGCCGCCGCTGCCGCCGCCGCCTGCCGCTCCCCCTCCCGCGCGCATTGCCTCCGCCTAGCCTCGCTGGCTCTCCTACCAACCTGCGCTCCGGCCGCCGCCGGCTCACTCTCAGGGCCCCGGCCTCGCCTCGCTACCAGGGCGGGCGGCGACTTCGCCCGCTGCCCACTTGCCCGCTCACCCACTAAGCCCCTAGCGAGATGACAAGGGGGCCACATGCCCCAGAACAAAATGTGTTAAAAAATAAATAATAATAATAATAATAATAATAATTAAAGAATTAAATAATTTTGTTTAATTAACGTAATCATTTAACTAAACTAATTAAACATGCTTAGTTAGTCTTAGTCAATGACAGTGGGTCCCACATGTCAGTTTGACCAGTCAGAGGTCAGAGTTGACCGCTGAGGTCATGCTGACGTCATGATGACGTCATAAAATGATTTTCGATTTAACTAATTATGTTAATTCTAAAAATGAATTAAAACTTTAAAAATTAATATAAAATAATCCTAGCTATGGTGAAGATACTTTGTACATGGAAGTTGCTCAAAACGACGAGACGAATCCGAGTACGCAGTCTGTTTGTCAGTCACACGTCCCTAGCATAGCGAACATGCAACTTTCCCCCTCCGATCTATTTGTCCGAAAACGTGAAACACTGGGAATACTTTCCCGAATGTTTTCCCCCTTTTGCCGGTATCACCTATTGCCGCGTTAGGGCACACCTAGCGCCGCTCATTGTCATGTCATGCATCCTCATGCATATGTTTGCATTATATTTATTGTTTCTTCCCCTTTTCTCGTTAGACACCGAGACCGACGCCGCTGCTACCTAGTATGACTACGGTGCTGACGACCCCTCCTTCTCAACTGAGCTTCCAGGCAAGCCCCGCCCCTTGATCAACCCGATATCGCCTATTCCTTCTTTCTAGTGCTTGCATTAGAGTAGTGTAGCATGTTACTCCTTTTGGTAATCCTATTCTGTTGCATAGCCTTTCTTTGCTACTACTGTTGTTACCTTTACCTGCAATCCTAAATGCTTAGTATAGGATGCTCGTATTCCATCAGTGGCCCTACATTCTTGTCCGTCTGCCATGCTATACTACCGGGCCATGATCACTCCAGAGTTGATCACGGGTATATACTTATATACATAATATATGATACATGTGGTGACTAAAGTCGGGTCGGCTCATAGAGTACCCGCGAGTGATTCCTGGATTGGGGGCTGAAAGGACATTTGTCCCGGCGGCCCTTTGAGTGGATCTTTGTGGTGGAGCGACAGGGCGGGTTGAGACCACCTAGGTGAGAGGTGGGCCTGGACCTAGTCGGTGTTCGCGGTTACTTCAAACTAACACGCTTAATGAGATCTTGGTATTTGATCTGAGTCCGGCCACTGGCCTATACGCACTAACCAACTATGCGGGAACACATATGGGCACTCGATGTCGTGGTATCAGCTGAAGCCTTCTTGACGTCAGCGACTGAGCGAGCGCGCCAAGTTGGACCGCGTAATGCAACTTCCTTTGTAATGGAGGTTGCTAGGTCTTCTCGTCGGCCGCCCTCGCAATGTGCAAGTGTGCAACGGGCGATGGGCCCTGATGACCCACAAGTATAGGGGATCTATCATAGTCCTTTCGATAAGTAAGAGTGTTGAACCCAACGAGGAGCAGAAGGAAATGACAAGTGGTTTTTAGCAAGGTATTCTCTGCAAGCACTGAAATTATCGGTAACAGATAGTTTTGTGATAAGACAAATCGTAACGGGTAACAAGTAATAAAAGTAAACAAGGTGCAACAAGGTGGACCAATCCTTTTTGTAGCCAAGGACAAGCCTGGACAAACTCTTATAAAAAGCAAAGCGCTCCCGAGGACACATGGGAATTGTTGTCAAGCTAGTTTTCATCATGCTCATATGATTTGCGTTCGTTACTTTGATAATTTGATATGTGGGTGGACCAGTGCTTGGGTGCTGCCCTTCCTTGGACAAGCCTCCCACTTATGATTAACCCCTCTTGCAAGCATCCACAACTACGAAAGAAGTATTAAGGTAAACCTAACCATAGCATGGAACATATGGATCCAAATCAGCCCCTTACGAAGTAACACATAAACTAGGGTTTAAGCTTCTATCACTCTAGCAACCCATCATCTAATTATTACTTCCCATTGCCTTCCCCTAGGCCCAAATAATGGTAAAGTGTCATGTAGTCGACGGTCACATAACACCACTAGAGGAGAGACAACATACAACTCATCAAAATATCGAACGAATACCAAATTCACATGATTACTTATAACAAGACTGCTCCCATGTCCTCAGGAACAAACGTAACTACTCACAAATCATAATCATAATCATAATCATAATCATAATCAGAGGAGTACTAATTATCATTAAGGATCTGAAAATATAATCTTCCACCGGATAAACCAACTAGCATCAAGTACAAGGAGTAATCAACACTACTAGCAACCCACATGTACCAATCTGAGATTTTTGGGACCAAGATCGAATACAAGAGATGAACTAGGGTTTGAGAGGAGATGGTGCTGGTGAAGATGTTGATGGAGATTGACCCCCTCTCAATGATAGGATCGATGGTGATGACGATGGCGATGATTTCCCCCTCCCGGAGGGATGTTTCCCCGGCAGAACAGCTTCACGGGAGCCCTAGATTGGTTCTACCCAGGTTCCGCCTCGAGACAGCGGCGCTTCGTCCCGAAAGCTTCCTTCTGATTTTTTCTAGGTCAAAACACACCATATAGACAAAGATGGGCACCAGACGCCTGCCATGGGGCCCACAAGGTCGGGGGGCGCGCCCAGGAGGGTAGGGTGCGCCCTCCATCCTTGTGGCTGGCTGGTGGCCCCCTCTGGTACTTTCTTCGCCCAATATTTTTTATATATTCCAAAAACATGCTCCGTGAAGTTCCGGGACTTTTGGAGTTCTACAGAATAGGTCTCTAATATTCGCTCCTTTTCCAGTCCAGAATTCTAGCTGCCGACATTCTCCCTCTTCATGTAAACCTTATAAAATAAGAGAGAATAGGCATAATTATTGTGATATAATGTGTAATAACAGCCCATAATGCAATAAATATCAATATAAAAGCATGATGCAGAATGGACGTATCAACTCCCCCAAGCTTAGACCTCGCTTGTCCTCAAGCGAAAGCCGATATCGATAAATATGTCCACATGTTTAGAGATAGAGGTGTTGATAAAAACAAAATATAGACATGAGGGCATCATGATCATCTTTAGAACGGCAACATATAATGCCACATAATTTCTTTTGCTAAAGTAACAATTCGTTCACAAAGTAAAGTATGAATCAGAAACTTCATTGAAAACTAACAAACTATGATCACAGTCGTTGAAGCAATTGCAATTTTTATCATAACATCAGAAAGAGTCAATTCAAGAGCTTTTCAGCAAGTCCGCATACTCAACTAACATATAATCTTTTACAATCGCTAACACTCACGCGATACTTATGGGTTCAAAGTTTCAATCAGACACAGAGGAAGATAGGAGCTTATAGTTTCGCCTCCCAACGTTTTACCTCAAGATTAATGTCAACAATAATACTTTATGAAAACCTACATCTGAGTGGATATATATATATCCGGATCTCTCTGACCCATAGTGCTTGCCAAAGGAAAAAGTATAAAAAGGAAAGGTGATGATCACGATGCATCTTGTATAAGGGTAGAGGATGAAAATAAAAGATAGGACCTTCGCAGAGGGAAGTAGAGATTGTCATGCGCTTTTATGGTTGGATGTATAAAATCTTAGTGCAATAGAACGTCACTTTATATTGCCGCTTATGATAAGGACCTTCATTACGCAGTCCATCTCTTTTATTTCTTCCATATCAAAAGTTCGTATAAAGCTTATTTTCTTCACACTAATAGATCATACATATTTAGAGAGCAATTTGTATTGCTTGCACCAATGAAAACTTACTTGAAGGATCTTACTCAATCCATAGGTAGGTATGGTGGACTCTGATGGAAAAACTGGGTTTAGGGATGTTCGGAAGCACAAGTAGTATCTCTACTTGGTGCAAAGAATTTGGCTAGCATGAGAGGGAAAGGCAAGCTCAACATGTTGGATGATCCATGACAATATAACTTCTATTCGGATATAAGAAAACATAACTCATTATGTTGTCTTCCTTGTCCAACATCAACTTATTAGCATGTCATATTTTAATGAGTGCTCATAATTACAAAAGATGTCCAAGATAGTATATTTATATGTGAATCCTCTATTTCTTTATTACTTCCTATTAATTGCAACAATGACCAAAACTATGTTTGTCAACTCTCAACAACTTTTATTCATCATACTCTTTATATGTGAAGTCATTACTCTCCATAAGATCAATATATGATCTTTTTATTTCTTTTTATTCTTTCTTTTATTTAATCCCCTCAAGATCATAGCAAGAAAGCAAGCCCTTATCTCAAAACTACTCTTTATTATATATCTCAAGGACTCGATTACATAGATAGGGATCGAAGCAAAAACTCAAACCTAGATCATACTGAAAGTCTATTCTACTAGATCAAGATATAACCAAAAGGATTGAACTAAGAAAAACGATAAAGATAGAGGCATGATTGTGATACGATACCGGGGCACTCCCCCAAGCTTGGAAATTGCCAAGGGGAGTGCCCATACCCATGTATTTATGTCTCTTTCTTCGGAGGTGGTGATGAAGGAGTTGTTGATGAAGTAGGCTTGTCATCCATCTTCCAAGGCATAGGTTCACCATCATAGAAAGATGAATGAGTCTCCGGGATCCTCGAATCTGCAGCCAAACTCATGCTCTTGAATCTATATTCGTACTCACAGTTTTGGTTTTGCAGGTCATTGATCTGGGCTTGGAGATGCTCAATTTTCTCATGAAGCCTGAAGATGGCCTCCTCAATGCTCTTGGGATCCAGCTTGTGCTTGTTGGTGAACTCCGCGATCATCATATGGTTGGCGTGAGTCCACGTTCCACCATCCCTTGACACTTGAAAACTTGCTGCTCCATTGCTTCTAGTCTTGTCTCCATGCTTCCGGTCTTCTTCTGCCCCTCAACATCGTGGATGTGCAGCACCCGCTCATGCATCTCAATGGCTTGAGGGTGTCGCAACACCTCCGCAAGGTAGGGGTTGATGACCTTCTCGAAAAACTTGTCCTTTGGGGCACTTGGAGACGTCATGGTGATCTAGATCTGTCAGAAAAATAGCTCAAAACAAAAACAGGAGATATTGTCATGGTACGGTGGTCAAAACCTTTGGGAGATTATATAATGATTTTTTACCGACTGTAAGAAGTATCATGCAAGAAAACGGAGTCCGAAAGGGACACGAGGTGGCCACAAGGACGGGGGGCGCGCCTAGGGGGTAGGGTGTGCCCTCCACCCTTGTGGTGGCCTCATGTCTCTTTTGGACTACTTTTAATTTTCCTTATTTTTTAAATATTTCAAAACGGAGAAAAATTATCATTGGAAACATTTTGGAGTCAGTTTACTTACCGTACCTCATACCTATTCCTTTTCGGAGTCTGAAACGTTCTCGAAAGTGTCCCTTATGTACTCCTCCGGTGTTACGATATTAATTACATTGGTCTCAACATTTATGGGAGTACCTGAGATACAATGTTTGATTCTTTGACTGTTTACCACCTTTGGATTTGTGCCTTCGACGTTGTTGATTTTTATGGCACCGGAACAATAGACCTCCTCAATAATGTAAGGGCCTTCCCATTTAGAGAGAGGCTTTCGTGCAAAAAATCTTAAACGAGAGTTGTATAGCAAAAATCAAGATCAGGGACTCATAGGAAGATATCACAACACAACTCTAGACACAAATAAAATAATACAAGCCAGGGGCCTCGAGGGCTCGAATACATAGCTCGATACACAAGAGTAAGTGGAAGCAACAATATCTGAGTATAGACATAAGTTAAAAAAGACTACCCTAAGATGGAAAACACAAAAGCAACAACGATCGAAGAGGCAAGGCATCCTGCCTGTGACCACCTAACTGCTCCTGGTCGTCGGCGGTCTCCACGTAGTAGTAGACACCCTCCGGGTAGTAGTAGCCGTCGGCGGTGGCATCTGGCTCCTGGGATCCACCATCTGGTTGCAACAACCGGAAAGAAGGAAGAAAGGGGGAAAGGGGGTAGCAAAGCAACCGTGAGTACTCATCCAAAGTACTCGCAAGCATCAGATCTATACTAAGTATGCATTGGCATCAAATGGAAGGGTTGTATCTGTGGACTGAACTGCAGAATGCCAGAATAGAGGGGAAGGCCTAGCCTATCGAAGACTAGCATCTTCAAGCAGCTCCAAGCATCTTGCAGCATGTAGAAGAGTAAAGAATAGCAGTTTATAATTAACAAACATGTTATAGCATTAATGCCCAGAGATCCTTCCTCGACTCCCTGTGAGAAAGCAATCCCGGAGCCCCATATCTCAAGTACCCATTTCTAGCTGTAATAGATTAGGATATAAGTCTGAACGTCCGTTACCGTGGACACGGCTATTAATAGACAATCTTCCCTGCAGGGGTGCACCACGTTTTCCAACACGCTTGATTACTCTGGGTCAATGCCCTGCCTCGAGAGATCAACATGTTGTAGCCCTACCTAGGCTCAGCAGAGAGGTCCCCGCCGGTCTACATCCTAAGCACTCCGGGGTCTGGGCCCATCGCCCATTGCACTCCGGTTCGTTGCGAGCAGGGTGATACGTCTCCAACATATCTATAATTTTTTATTGTTCCATCCTATCATATTATCTATGTTGGATGTTTAATGGGCTTTAATATGCTCTTTTATATTATTTTTGGGACTAACCGATTAACCGGAGGCCCAGGGCCAGTTTCTATTTTTTTGCCTATTTCAGTGTTTCGCAGAAAAGGAATACCAAACAGAATCCAAACGCAATGAAACCTTCGCGATGATCTTTCTTGGACCGAAAGCAAACCAGGAGACTTGGAGTGGAAGTCTGGAACTCCGTGAGGCGTGCACAAGATAGGAGGGCACGCCCCCACCCTCGTGGGCCCCATAGAGCTCCACCGACGTACTTCTTTCGCATATATATACTCTTATACCCTAAAAACATCAGGGGGAGCAACGAGACCACTTTGCCACTGCCGCAACCTTCTGTACCTGTGAGATCCCATCTGGGGACCTTTTCCGGCGATCTGCCGGAGGGGTAATCGATCACGGAGGGCTTCTACATCAACACCATAGCCTCTCCGATGAAGCGTGAGTAGTTTACCACAGATCTTCAGGTCCATAGTTATTAGCTAGATTGCTTCTTCTCTCTCTTTGATCTTCAATACAAAGTTCTCCTCGATGTTCTTTGAGATCTATTCGATGTAACACTCTTTTGCAGCGTGTTTGCTGAGATCTGATGAATTGTGGGTTTATGAACTTGATTATCTATGAGTATTATTTGGTTCTTCTCTGAATTCTTATATGCATGATTTGATATCTTTGCAAGTCTATTTGAATCATCGGTTTAGTTTGGCCTACTAGATTGATCTTTGTTGCAACGGGAGAAGTGCTTAGCTTTGGGTTCAGTCTTGCGGTGTCCTTTCCAGTGACAGTAGGGGCAGCAAGGCACGTATTGTATTGTTGCCATCGAGGATAAAAAGATGGGGTTTATATCATATTACTTGAGTTTATCCCTCTACATCATGTCATCTTTCTTAATGCGTTACTCTGTTCCTATGAACTTAATACTCTAGATGCATGCTGGATAGCGGTTGATGTGTGGAGTAATAGTAGTAGATGCAGAATCGTTTCGATCTACTTGACACGGACGTGATGCCTATGTTCATGATCATTGCCTTAGATATATTCATAACTATGCACTTTTCTATAATTTGCTCGGCAGTAATTTGTTCACCCACCGCAATACATGCTATCATGAGAGAAGCCACTAGTGAAACCTATGGCCCCCGGGTCTCTTTCTTATTATATTGCATCTCTTTTATTATCGCATCTCATTTACTATTTTTATTTTCCAATCTATACAACAAAATACCAAAAATATTTATCGCAAGTGACCATGAAGGGATTGACAACCCCTTTATCGCGTTGGTTGCGAGGTTCTTGATTGTTTGTGTAGGTACTAGGTGACTTGTGCGTTGTCTCCTACTGGATTGATACCTTGGTTCTCAAAAACTAAGGAAAATACTTACGCTACTTTGCTACATCACCCTTTCCTCTTCAAGGAAAAACCAACGCATGCTCAAGAGGTTGTGATAACCCACAAGTATAGGGGATCGCAACAGTTTTCGAGGGTAGAGTATTCAACCCAAATTTATTAATTTGACACAAGGGGAGCCAAAGAATATTCTCAAGTATTAGCAGCTGAGTTGTCAATTCAACCACACTTGGAAACTTAATATCTGCAACAAAGTGTTTAGTAGCAAAGTAATATGATAGCAGTGGTAACAGTGGCAAAAGGTAATGATGGCAAAAGTAATGTTTTTTGTATTTTGTAGTGATGATAGCAATAGCAATGGAAAAGTAAATAAGCGAAGAACAATATATGGAAAACTCGTAGGCAATGGATCGGTGATGGAGAATTATGCCGGATGCGGTTCATCATATAACAATCGTAACATAGGGTGACACAGAACTAGCTCCAATTTATCAATGTAATGTAGGCATGTATTCCGAATATTGTCATACGTGCTTATGGAAAAGAACTTGCATGATATCTTTTGTCCTACCCTCCCGTGGCAGCGGGGTCCTAATGGAAACTAAGGGATATTAAGGCCTCCTTTTAATAGAGTACCGGACCAAAGCATTAACACATGGTGAATACATGAACTCCTCAAACTACGGTCATCACCGGTAAGTATCCCGATTATTGTCACTTCGGGGCTAACAGATCATAACACATAATAGGTGACTATAGACTTGCAAGATAGGATCAAGAACTCTCATATATTGATGAAAACATAATAGGTTCAGATCTGAAATCATGGCACTCGGGCCCTAGAGACAAGCATTAAGCATAGCAAAGTCATAGCAACATCAATCTCAGAACATAGTGGATACTAGGGATCAAACCCTAACAAACTAACTCGATTACATGATAAATCTCATCCAACCCATCACCGTCCAACAAGCCTACGATGGAATTACTCACGCATGGCGGTGAGCATCATGAAATTGGTGATGGAGGATGGTTGATGATGACGATGGCGATGGATTCCCCTCTCCGGAGCCCTGAACGGACTCCAGATCAGCCCTCCTGAGAGGTTTTAGGGCTTGGCGGTGGCTCCATATCGTAAAACGCGATGAATTCTTCTCTCTGATTTTTTTCTCCCCGAAAGCAAATATATAGAGTTGGAGTTGAGGTCGGAGGAGCTCCAGGGGGCCCACGAGGTAGGGGGCACGCCCTAGGGGGGCAGGCGCGCCGCCACCCTCGTGGACAGGTGGTGGGCCCCCTGGCCTTCATCTTTTGCAAGGATTTTTTATTATTTCCGAAAAGTTGTTCCGTGAAGTTTCAGGTCATTCCAAGAACTTTTGTTTCTGCACATAAATAACACCATGGCAATTCTGCTGAAAATAGCGTCAGTCCGGGTTAGTTCCATTCAAATCATGCAAGTTAGAGTCCAAAACAAGGGCAAAAGTGTTTGGAAAAGTAGATACGACAGAGACGTATCAACTCCCCCAAGCTTAAACCTTTGCTTGTCCTCAAGCAATTCAGTTGATAAACTGAACGTGATAAAGAAAAACTTTTACAAACTCTGTTTGCTCTTGTTGTTGTAAATATGTAAAGCCAGCATTCAAGTTTTCAGCAAAGATTATGACTAACCACATTCAAAATAACGCTTAGGTCTCAAGTTTACTCACATCAATGGCATAATCAACTAGCGAGCAATAATAATAAATCTCGGATAACAACACTTTCTCAAAAAAGTCATAATATGATATAACAAGATGGTATCTAGCTAGCCCTTTTTGAGACCGCAAAACATAAATGCAGAGCACCTTTAAAGATCAAGGACTGACTAGACATTGTAATTCATGGTAAAAGACATCCAGTCAAGTTATACTCAATGTAAACTAACAGTAATGAATGCAAATGACAGCGGTGCTCTCCAACTGGTGCCTTTTAATAAGAAGATGATGACTCAACATGAAAGTAAATAGATAGGCCCTTCACAGAGGGAAGCAGGGATTTGTAGAGGTGCCAGAGCTCGGTTTTGAAATAGAGGTGAATAATATTTGAGCGGTATACTTTCATTGTCAACATAACAACCAAGAGATGGCAATATCTTCCATGCTACACACATTATAGGCGGTTCCCAAACAGAATGGTAAAGTTTATACCCCCCTCCACCAACAAGCATCAATCCATGGCTTGCTCGAAACAACGAGTGCCTCCAACTAACAAGAGTCCCAGGGGGAGTTTTGTTTGCAATTATTTTGATTTAGTTTGCATAAAGCATGGGACTGGGCATCCCAGTGACCAGCCACTTTCTCGTGAGTGAGGAGTTGAGTCCACTCCTCTTGAGAATAACCCGCCTAACATGGAAGATACGGACATCCCTAGTTGATACATGAGCTATTCGAGCATACAAAACATGATATTTATTTGAAGGTTTAGAGTTTGGCACATACAAATTTACTTGGAACGGCAGGTAGATACCGTATATAGGTAGGTATGGTGGACTCATATGGAATAACTTTGGGGTTTATGGAGTTGGATGCACAAGCAGTATTCTCGCTTAGTACAGGTGAAGGCTAGCAAAAGACTGGGAAGCGACCAGCTAGAGAGCGACAACAGTTATGAACATACATTAAAATTAATCAACACCGAATGCAAGCATGAGTAGGATATCATCCACCATGAACATAAATATCGTGAAGGCTATGTTGATTTTGTTTGAACTACATGTGTGAACATGTGCTAAGTCAAGTCACTTAAATCATTTAGAGGAGGATACTACCCTATCATACCACATCACAACCATTTTAATAGCATGTTGGCATGCAAGGTAAACCATTATAAGCTACTAGCTAATCAAGCATGGCAGAAGAAACTATGATCTCTAGTTGTCATTGCAAACATGTTTATTCATAATAGGCTGAATCAGGAATGATGAACTAATCATATTTACAAAAACAAAAGAGGTCGAGTTCATACCAGCTTTTCTCATCTCAGTCAGTCCATCATATATCGTCATAATTGCCTTTCACTTGCACGATCGAATGATGTGAATAATAATGATAGTGCGCATGCATTGGACTAAGCTGGAATCTGCAAGCATTCAATAAACAGGAGAAGACAAGGCAATATGGGCTCTTTTGTCAGATCAACAATAATGCATATAAGAGCCACTTCAACAATTTAATTATGGTCTTCTCCTATCGACCCCCAAAGAAAAGAAAAGAAATAAAACTATTTACACGGGAAAGCTCCCAACAAGCAAAAGAAGAACATGAAATCTTTTTGGGTTTTCTTTTTAATTACTACTACAAGCATGGAAATTAAACTAGCTAAAAGCTACAACTAATTTTTTTTTGTTTTTCTTAAGGTTTATTAAACACACAAGAAGAAAGCATAAAAAGGAAATAAACTAGCATGGATGATACAATGAAAAAGTATGAGGACCGACATCTAGAAATGAGTGTGTGAACATAAATGTAATGTCGGTGGGAAATACGTACTCCCCCAAGCTTAGGCTTTTGGCCTAAGTTGGTCTATGGCCACGGTTGGCCTGGCTGATATCCATAGTAATAGTTGGGGTCGTACTGCGATGCAGCGGCTATCGCCTCCTGAGCTGCAGCGTGGCAACGAGCGGCCTCCGCTCTCCTCTCGTACTCATCTGCCTCCTCTCTGGTAATAACATGTCTTCCTTTTGCCTGATAATCAAAGAAGGCAGGAGCAGGGAGAGTAATACGGACAACACACCGTCTGTCAAAGATTAGTCGATACTGGAGAGGTGATTCACTCCTCTCAACAAACTGGTGGTGAACCATAGCATTAAATCTAGGTAAGCAGGAGGCAATTCAATATCATCCTCACATATGGTTACACCGAGAAAATCAGCTAAGCCGGTTGCATAAATTCCACCTAAGAAATCTCCATTAAATCTAGTATTATGCAACCTACGTGCAACAATGGCTCCCAAATTATAGGATTTGTCTCCTAACACAGCACTCCTAAGAATACTGAGGTCAGGGACACACATATGACATGCTTCATCTTTACCATTTATGCACCTACCTATGAAGAGAGCACAATAATGTATAGCAGGAAAGTGAATGCTCCCTATGGTAGCTTGTGTTATATCTCTAGATTCCCCCACAGTTATGCTAGCAAGAAAATTTCTAAATTCAGATTTGCGGGGTTCACTAGCACTACCCCATTGTGGAAGTTTGCAAGCAGTGGTAAAATCCTCTAAGTCCATAGTATAAGATTTTTCATAAAGATCAAACAGGACAGTTGGAGAATTACGTGAAGATGAAAATTCAAACCTCCTCACAAAGGAACTAGTGAGATAGTGATACTGGCTGCACTTCTCTTCCTCGAAGCTCACAAGATCAGCGTTACACAAATATGCATTAAATTCTTCCTTAATTCCCGCTCGATCCATAAAGTTTTCCGAAGGCCATTCACAAGGACACACTGGAGCGTCTCTTGGTGGCTCTTCATCAGCATCACGCCTTGCAAGCCTGGGTCCTTGCTTCCTTGAAGAACCACCTTGGTACATTTTCCTAAGCATATTTCTTTCTCTAAATTTTTTTTGAAATTTTTTAGTAACTTCAAAATAAAAGTAAGCCAAACTCAATAATATTGATAGCAACTACTCCTACAAGTGCCTAGAGCCTATATCATGCATCAAAACTACTTGGAACCATATAAATTTGACATGCAAGCTCAAGAACATGGTCACCTAGGCAGCATAAATTTGCAATGAATAAAGCACTAGAACAAAAACTAATTGGACCAATGGAGGAGTCACATACCAAGGAACAATCTCCCCAAGCAGTTTTGTGAGAGGTGCTTTGAGCAAGGAGATCGAAAATGGCAGCAAAATGAGCTTGGACTCGGGTTTGAGCTGGTTATTCGTGTTTGTGGGAGGAAGAAGGAGTGTGTGGGTGCAAGGATAAGTGCAGGAGGGCCACCGTGGGCCCACGAGGAAGGGGGGCACGCCCAGGGGGGTAGGGGCGCCCCTGACCCTCGTGGCCTGGTGCCAGCTCCTCCTGTTGTGTTCTCAGTGCTAAATATTCTCAAATATTCCAGAAAAAATCATATTTAAATTCCAGGGCATTTGGAGAACTTTTATTTTCGGGGTATTTTTATATTGCACGGATAATTCAGATAACAGACAGAAAATGGTTTTTTTTTATTTTATTCAATATAAATAACAGAAAGTAAAAGTAGGGTACAGAAGGTTGTGCCTTCTAGTTTCATCCATCTCATGCTCATCAAAAGGAATCCACTAACAAGGTTGATCAAGTCTTGTTAACGAACTCATTCCGAATAACATGGAACCGAAGAAATTTCGGATAACACTATGTTACCTCAATGGGGATATGCACATCCCCAATAATAAGAATATCATATTTCTTCTTGACGGTAGGAAGAGGAAATTCAAAGGTTCCAAATATAATCGATGGAAATTTTCCAGTAGAGTTGATACTATGAACTTGAGGTTGTTTCCTCGGAAAGTGTACCGTATGCTCATTACCATTAACATGAAAAGTGACATTGCCTTTAGTGCAATCAATAACAGCCCCTACAGTATTCAAAAAGGGTCTTCCAAGAATAATAGACATACTATCGTCCTCGGGAATATCAAGAATAACAAAGTCCGTTAAAATAGTAACGTTTGCAACTACAACAGGCACATCCTCACAAATACCGACAGGTATAGCAGTTGATTTATCAGCCATTTGCAAAGATATTTCAGTAGGTGTCAACTTATTCAAATCAAGTCTACGATATAAAGAGAGAGGCATAACACTAACACCGGCTCCAAGATCACATAAAGCAGTTTTAACATAATTTCTTTTAATGGAGCATGGTATAGTGGGTACTCCTGGATCTCCAAGTTTATTTGATATTCCACCCTTAAAAGTATAATTAGCAAGCATGATGGAAATTTCAGCTTCCGGTATCTTTCTTTTATTAGTAACAATATCTTTCATGTACTTAGCATAAGGATTCGTTTTGAGCATATCAGTTAATCACATACACAAAAAGATAGGTCTAATCATTTCAGCAAAGCGCTCAAAATCCTCATCATCCTTTTTCTTGGATGGTTTGGGAGGAAAAGGCATGGGTTTCTGAACCCATGGTTCTCTTTCTTTACCATGTTTCCTACCAACAAAGTCTTTCTTATCATAACGTTGATTCTTTGATTGTGGGTTATCAAGATCAACAGCAGGTTCAATTTCTATATCATTATCATTATTAGGTTGAGCATCATCATGAACATTATCATTAACATTATCACTAGTTTCAGGTTCATTACCAGATTGTGTTTCAGCATCAGAGATAGAAATATCATTTGGATTCTCAGGTGTTTCAGTAATAGGTTCACTAGAAGCATGCAAAGTCCTATCATTTTTCTTTTTCTTCCTTTTAGAAGGACTAGGTGCATTTATATTATTTCTCTGAGAATCTTGCTCAATTCTCTTAGGGTGGCCTTCAGGATACAAAGGTTCCTGAGTCATTCTACCAGTTCTAGTAGCCACTCTAACAGAATAATCATTATTCTTACTATTCAATTCATTGAGAAAATCATTTTGAGCTTTAAGTACTTGTTCTACTTGAGTGGTAACCATAGAAGCATGTTTACTAACAAGTTTAAGTTCACCTTTGACATTAGCCATATAATCACCCAAGTGTTCAAGCATATTTGAATTGTATTTCAATTGTCTACCAAAATAAGCATTGAAGTCTTCTTGCTTAACCATAAATTTATCAAACTCATCTAAGCATGGGCTAGCAAACTTAGTAAGAGGGATTTCGGCTTTATCATATCTATAGAGATAATTTACCTTTACTACCTGTGTCGGGTTACCAAGACCATGTATTTGTTCAATAGGTAAGGTATTAAGATCATATGTTTCTTCAACAGGCGGTAAATTAAGACCATGTATTTCTTCAATAGGAGGTAAATTCTTAACATCTTCAGCTTTAATACCTTTTTCTTTCATAGATTTCTTTGCCTGTTGCATATCTTCAGGACTAAGAAATAGAACACCCCTCTTCTTCTGAGTTGGTTTAGGAATAGGCTCAGGAGTTGGTTCACGAACTGGTTCAGGAAGTGTCCAATTATTTTCATCTGTCAACATATTATTCAATAGAATTTCAGCTTCATCCGGCGTTCTTTCCCTGAAAATAGAACCAGCATAACTATCCAGGTAATCTCTGGAAGCATGATTAGTCCATTATAAAAGATATCAAGTATTTCATTTTTATTAAGAGGTTGATTAGGCAAAGCATTAAGTAATTGGAGAAGCCTCCCCCAAGCTTGTGGGAGACTCTCTTCTTCAATTTGCACAAAATTATATATATCCCTCAAAGCAGCTTGTTTCTTGTGAGCAGGGAAATATTTAGCAGAGAAGTAATAAATCATATCCTGGGGACTACACACACAACTAGGATCAAGAGAATTAAACCATATCTTAGCATCACCCTTTAATGAGAACGGAATTTTTTTAAGGATATAAAAGTAGCGAGTTCTCTCATCATTAGTGAACAGGGTGGCTATATCATTTAATTTAGTAAGATGTGCCACAACAGTTTCAGATTCATAGCCATGAAAAGGATCAGATTCAACCAAAGTAATTATATCAGGATCAACAGAGAATTCATAATCCTTATAAGTAACAAAGATATGTGAAGTAGCAAAAGCAGGGTCAGGTTTCATCCTAGCATTTAGAGATTGCTTATTCCATTTAGCTAATAACCTCTTAAGTTCATAACTATCTTTGCAAGCTAAAATAGCTAAAGAAGCTTCTTTATCAAAAACATAACCCTTAGGAATAACGGGCAAGTCTTCATCATCACTTTCATCAGTATTATCAGATTCAATATTTTCATTCTCTCTAACCCTAGCAAGTTGTTCATCAAGAAATTCACCAAGTGGCACAGTAGTATCAAGCATAGAAGTAGTTTCATCATAAGTATCATGCATAGCAGAAGTGGCATCATCAATAACATGCAGCATATCAGAACGAATAGCAGAAGCAGGTTTAGGTGTCCCAAGCTTACTCAAAATAGAAGGTGAATCAAGTGCAGAGCTAGGTGGCAGTTCCTTACCTCCCCTCGTAGTTGACGGATAAATCTTGGTTTTTGGATCTCTCAAGTTCTTCATAATGATAAGCAGATATAAATCCCAAGTGACTCAAAGAATAGAGCTATGATCCCCGGCAACAGCGCCAAAAAATAGCCTTGATAACCCACAAGTATAGGGGATCACAACAGTTTTCGAGGGTAGAGTATTCAACCCAAATTTATTGATTCGACACAAGGGGAGCCAAAGAATATTCTCAAGTATTAGCAGCTAAGTTGTCAATTCAACCACACCTGGAAACTTAATATCTGCAGTAAAGTGTTTAGTACCAAAGTAATATGATAGCAGTGGTAACGGTGGCAAAAGGTAATGATAGCAAAAGTAATGTTTTTGGTATTTTGTAGTAATGATAGCAATAGCAACGGAAAAGTAAATAAGCGAAGAACAATATATGGAAAGCTCATAGGCAATGGATCGGTGATGGAGAATTATGCCGGATGCGGTTCATCATGTAACAATCATAACATAGGGTGACACAGAACTAGCTCCAATTCATCAATGTAATGTAGGCATGTATTCCGAATATAGTCATACGTGCTTACGGAAAAGAACTTGCATGCCATCTTTTGTCCTACCCTCCCGTGGCAGCGGGGTCCTAATGGAAACTAAGGGATATTAAGGCCTCCTTTTAATAGAGTACAGGACCAAAGCATTAACACATAGTGAATACATGAACTCCTCAAACTACGGTCATCACCGGTAAGTATCCCGATTATTGTCACTTCGGGGTTAACGGATCATAACACATAATAGGTGACTATAGACTTGCAAGATAGGATCAAGAACTCTCATATATTGATGAAAACATAATAGGTTCAGATCTGAAATCATGGCACTCGGGCCCTAGTGACAAGCATTAAGCATAGCAAAGTCATAGCAACATCAATCTCAGAACATAGTGGATACTAGGGATCAAACCCTAACAAAACTAACTTGATTACATGATAAATCTCATCCAACCCATCACCGTCCAGCAAGCCTACGATGGAATTACTCACACACGATAGTGAGCATCATGAAATTGGTGATGGAGGATGGTTGATGATGACGATGGCGATGGTTTCCCCTCTCCGGAGCCCCGAACGGACTCCAGATCAGCCCTCCCGAGAGGTTTTAGGGCTTGGCGGTGGCTCTGTATCGTAAAATGCGATGAATTCTTCTCTATAATTTTTTTCTCCCCGAAAGCAAATATATAGAGTTGGAGTTGAGGTCGAAGGAGCTCCAGGGGGGCCACGAGGTAGGGGGGCGCGCCCTAGGAGGCAGGCATGCCCCCCACCCTCGTGGATAGGTGGTGGGCCCCCTGGTCTTCATCTTTTGCAAGGATTTTTTATTATTTCCGAAAAGATGTTCCGTGAAGTTTCAGGTCATTCCGAGAACTTTTGTTTCTGCACATAAATAACACCATGGCAATTCTGCTGAAAACAGCATTAGTCCGGGTTAGTTCCATTCAAATCATGCAAGTTAGAGTCCAAAACAAGGGCAAAAGTTTTTGGAAAAGTAGATACGACGGAGATGTATCAGGTTGCAAGAAGGATTTCTGTCGCTGTTGCCGGGGAGATCTACGCCAAGTCAATACATACCAAGTACCCATCATAAAGTCTTCTGCCTCGCATTACATTATTTGCCATTTGCCTCTTGTTTTCCTCTCCCCCACTTCACCTTTGTCGTTTTATTCGCTCCTCTTCCGCTCGCCTCTTTTCGCTTGCCTCTGGTGTGGCTGTTTGCTTTGATGGCTCTGCCAAAAGGCGTTGATCCTCACCTTAGAAGGTTGGAAGATATTGAAAACAACTTTAGAAGCTTTATGTTTTTGCAATTTGAGCATAATAATTTCTTCAGAAACGAGCTTAAAGAACAAAAAAGTTTTATGGAGTACATGAATAAAGAGCTCGATGATATGTCTAAAGAATTTTATAGTTTGAAATCTCAGTTTGCTCATCTTGAAAATTTAGTGGGCCAAATTTCGGATAAGCAAGCCACCTTAGTTAATAAGATGGCCTCTAAACCGAAAGGTCTACCTGATAATAATGATGATGATCTAAAAGTTATTGATGTGTCTCCTATAAAATATTTGTTTTCCAATATGAATCTTGATTAAGATGGGATTGGAGATGAGTCAACTTTAGCTAAAAGGCATCCCAATGATTCGGAGTTTTTAGATCTTGATGCAAAAATTAATAAAAGTGGGATTGAAGAGGTCAAAACTTTACATAGCAATGAACCCACTATTTGGGATTTCAAGGAATTTAATTATGATAATTGCTCTTTGATAGATTGTATTTCTTTGTTGCAATCCATGCTAAATTCTCCTCATGCTTATGATCAAAATAAAGCTTTTACTAAACATACCATTGATGCTTTAATGCAATCCTATGAAGAAAAGCTTGAACTAGAAGTTTCTATACCTAGAAAAATTTATGATGAGTGGGAACCTACTATTAAAATTAAGATTAAACATTATGAATGCTATGCTTTATGTGATCTGGGTGCTAGTGTTTCCATGATTCCAAAAACTTTGTGTGATGTGCTAGGTTTCCGTGAATTTGATGATTGTTCTTTAAATTTGCATCTTGCGAATTCCACCATTAAGAAACCTATGGGAAGAATTAATGATGTTCTTATTGTTGCAAATAGGAATTATGTGCACTTAGATTTCATTGTTCTTGATATAGATTACAATGCTACATGTCCTATTATTCTTGGTATACCTTTCCTTAGAACGATTGGTGCAATTATTGACATGAAATAAGCAAATATTAGATTCCAATTTCCGTTAAGTAAATGCATGGAACACATTCCTAGGAAGAAAATTTAATTACCTTATGAATCTATTATGAGAGCCACTTATGGATTGCATAGCAAATATGACAATACCTAGATCTATTCTTGCTTTTATGCCTAGCTAGGGGCGTTAAACGATAGCGCTTGTTGGGAGGCAGCCCAATTTTATTTTTGTTCTTTACTTTTTGTTCCCATTTAGTAATAAATAATTTATCTATCCTCTGTTATGATTGTGTTTTTTATGTTTTAATTAGTGTTTGTGCCAAGTAAAGCCTTTAGGATCTTCTTGGGTGATTGTTGTTTGATCTTGCTGATAAAAACAGAAAATATGCGCTCACGAAATTAATTTTCATTTTTTACCAGAGAGCGATAAAATACCAATTCCAACTGAAGTAGATTAATATACAAATTTTCCTGGTATTCCTAATTTTTCAGAATTTTTGGGGTTACATAAGTATTCGAAACCTACAGATTGCTACAAACTGTTCTGTTTTTGACAGATTCTATTTTTCGTGTGTTGTTTGCTTATTTTGATGCATCTATGGCTAGTATCGGGGGGTATGAACCATAGAGAATTTGGAATACAATAGGTTTAACACCAATATAAATAAATAATGAGTTAATTACAGTACCTTAAATTGGTGGTTTATTTTCTTATACTAATGAAGCTCACGAGATTTTCTGTTGAGTTTTGTGTTGTGAAGTTTTCAAGTTTTTTGGGTAAAGATTTGATGGATTTTGGAACAAGGAGTGGCAAGAGCCTAAGCTTGGGGATGCCCAAGGCACCCCAAGGTAAAATTCAAGGGCAAACAAAAGCCTAAGCTTGTGGATGCCCCGGAAGGCATCCCCTCTTTCGTCTTCGTCTATCGGTAACTTTACTTGAGGCTGTATTTTTATTCACCACATGATATGTGTTTTGCTTGGAGCGTCTTGTATGATTTGAGTCTTTGCTTTTTAGTTTCCCACAACCATCCTTGCTGTACACAGCTTTTGGGAGAGACACACATGAATCGGAATTTATTAGAATATTCTATGTGCTTCACTTATATCTTTTGAGCTATACAATTTTGCTCTAGTGCTTCACTTATATCTTTTTAGAGCACGGTGGTGGTTTTATTTTATAGAAATTATTGATGTCTCATGCTTCACTTATTATTTTGAGAGTCTTTTAGAATAGCATGGTAATTTGCTTTGGTTATAAAACTAGTCCTAATATGATGGGTATCCAAGATGGGTATAATAAAAACTTGCATATAAAGTGCGTTGAATAGTAGGAGAGGTTTGATACTTGATGATTGTTTTGAGACATGAGGATGGTGATATTAGAGTCATGCTAGTTGAGTAATTGTGAATTTGAGGAATACTTGTGTTGAGGTTTGCAAGTCCCTTAGCATGCACGTATGGTAACCGTTGTGTAACAAATTTGAAGCATGAGGTATTCTTTGATTGTCTTCCTTATGAGTGGCAGTCGAGGACGAGCGATGGTATTTTCCTACCGATCTATACCCCTAGGACCATGTGCATAGTTCTTGTCTTTTGATGAATTGTAGATTTTTGCAATAAGTATGTGATTTATTTATGACTAATGTTGAGTCCATGGATTATACGCACTCTCACCCTTCCACCATTGCTAGCCTCTCTAGTACCGCGCAACTTTCGCCGGTACCATAAACCCACCATTTACCTTCCTCAAAACAGGCACCATACCTACCTATTATGGCATTTCCATAGCCATTCCGAGATATATTGCCATGCAACTTTCCACCATTCCGTTTACTATGACATGATCCATCATTGTCATATTGCCTTGCATAATCATGTAGTTGACATCGTATTTGTGGCAAAGCCACAATTCATAATTTTTCATACATGTCACTCTTGATTCATTGCACATCCCGGTACACCACCGGAGGCATGCATATAGAGTCATATTTTTGTTCTAAGTATCGAGTTGTAATCTTTGAGTTGTAAATAAATAGAAGTGTGATGATCATCATTATTAGAGCATTGTCCCATGTGAGGAAATAAAAAAGGCCAAAAAAGAGAAGGCCCAAAAAAAGAAAAAAAAAGAAAAAATGAGAGAAAAAGAGAGAAGGGACAATGCTACTATCCTTTTTCCACACTTGTGCTTCAAAGTAGCACCATGATCTTCGTGATAGAGAGCCTCTTATTTTGTCACTTTCATATACTAGTGGGAAATTTTCATTATAGAACTTGGCTTGTATATTCCAACAATGGGCTTCCTCAAATGCCCTAGGTCTTCGTGAGCAAGCAAGTTGGATGCACACCAACTTAGTTTCTTTTGTTGAGCTTTCATACATTTATAGCTCTAATGCATCCGTTGCATGGCAATCCCTACTCACTCACATTGACATCTATTGATGGGCATCTCCATAGCCCATTGATACCCCTAGTTGATGTAAGATCATCTTCCTCCTTTTTATCCTCTCCACAACCACCACTCTATTCCACCTATAGTGCTATGTCCATGGCTCGTGCTCATGTATTGCATGAAAGTTGAAAAGGTTTGAGATTACTAAAGTATGAAACAATTGCTTGGCTTGTCATCGAGGTTGTGCATGATTTGATTATTTTGTGTGACGAAGATGGAGCATGACCAAACTATATGATTTTGTAGGGACGAGCTTTCTTTGGCCATGTTATTTTGAGAGGACATAATTACTTTGTTAGTATGCTTCAAGTATTAATATTTTATTCCAATAAACTTTTGTCTTGAATCTTTCGGATCTAAACATTCATGCCACGATAAATAAAATTGCATTGATAAATATGTTCGGTAGCATTCCACATCAAAAATTCTATTTTTATCATTTACCTACTCGAGGACGAGCAGGAATTAAGCTTGGGGATGCTTGATACGTCTCCAACGTATCTATAATTTTTTATTGTTCCATGCTATTATATTATCTATTTTGGATGTTTAATGGGCTTTAATATGCTTTTTTATATTATTTTTGGGACTAACCTATTAACTAGAGGCCCAGTGCCAGTTTCTGTTTTTTTTTTGCCTATTTCAGTGTTTCGTAGAAAAGGAATACCAAACGGAATGAAACCTTCGCGATGATCTTTCTTGGACCGAAAGCAAACCAGGAGACTTGGAGTGGAAGTCTGGAACTCCGTGAGGCGTCCACGAGATAGGAGGGCGCCTCCCACCCTTGTGGGCCCCATGGAGCTCCACCGACGTACTTCTTTCGCCTATATATACTCTTGTACCCTAAAAACATCAGGGGAGCCACGAAACCACTTTTCCACCGCCGCAACCTTCTATGCACGTGAGATCTCATCTCGGGACCTTTTCCGATGATCTGTCGGGGGGGAAATCGATCACGGAGGGCTTCTACATCAACACCATAGCCTCTTCGATGAAGCGTGAGTAGTTTACCACAGACCTTCGGGTCCATAGTTATTAGCTAGATGGCTTCTTCTCTCTCTTTGATCTTCAGTTATCCTCGGTGTTCTTGGAGATCTATTCGATGTAATACTATTTTGCGGTGTGTTTGCCAAGATCCGATGAATTGTGAGTTTATGAACTTGATTATATATGAGTATTATTTGGTTCTTCTCTATATTCTTATATGCACGATTTGATATCTTTGCAAGTCTCTTCGAATTACCGGTTTAGTTTGGCCTACTAGATTGATCTTTCTTGCAATGGGAGAAGTGCTTAGCTTTGGATTCAATCTTGCAATGTCCTTTCCTAGTGATAGTAGGGGCAGCAAGGCACGTATTGTATTGTTGTCATCGAGGATAAAAAGATGGGGTTTATATCATATTGCTTGAGTTTATCCCTCTACATCATGTTATCTTGCTTAATCTGTTACTCTGTTCTTATGAACTGAATACTCTAGATGCATGCTGGATAGCGGTCGATGTGTGGAGTAAGTAGTAGATGCAGAATCATTTCAATCTACTTGACACGGATGTGATGCCTATGTTCATGATCATTGCCTTAGATATCTTCATAACTATGCACTTTTCTATCAATTGCTCGGCAGTAATTTGTTCACCCATCGTAATACATGCTATCATGAGAGAAGCCACTAGTGAAACCTATAGCCCCCGGGTCTCTTTCTTATTACATTGCATCTCTTTTATTATCGCATCTCGTTTACTATTTTTATTTTCCAATCTATATAACAAAATAGCAAAAATATTTATCTTATTATCTCTATCAGATCTCACTTTCGCAAGTGACTGTGAAGGGATTGACAACCCCTTTATCGCGTTGGTTGTGAGGTTCTTGATTGTTTATGCAGGTAATAGGTGACTTGTGCGTTGTCTCCTACTGAATTGATACCTTGGTTCTCAAAAACTGAGGGAAATACTTATGCTACTTTGGTGCAACGCCCTTTCCTCTTCATGGGAAAACAAACACAAGCTCAAGAGGTAGCAAGAAGGATTTCTGGCGCCGTTGCCAGGGAGATCTACGCCAAGTCAAGACATACCAAGTACCCATCATAAACTCTTCTCCCTCGCATTACATTATTTGCCATTTGTCTCTCGTTTTCCTCTCCCCCACTTCACCTTTGTCGTTTTATTCGCTCCTTTTCTGCTCGCCTCTTTTCGCTTGCCTCTGGTGTGCCTGTTTGCTTTGATGGCTCTGCCAAAAGGCGTTGATCCTCACCTTAGAAGGTTGGAAGAAACTGAAAACAACGTTAGAAGATTTGTGTCTTTACAATTTGAGCATAATAATTTCTTCAGAAACGATCTTAAAGAACAAAAAAGTTTTATGGAGTACATGAATAAAGAGCTCGATGATATGTCTAAAGAATTTTATAGTTTGAAATCTCAGTTTGCTCATCTTGAAAATTTAGTGGGCCAAATTTAGTGGGCCAATTGCAGTAGCAAAATATAATGCAAGCATGAGAGAATGGAATGGGTGATATCGGGATGATCAAGAGGGGGGCGTTGCCTGGTTGCTCGGGCGAGAAGGAGGGTTCATCAATGATGTAGTCGATCACAGCGGCATCAACATCGATCTCAGGGCCTACCGAAGAGAAGAGGGGGAAGAAACAGTAAATACAAAGCAAACAGGTGCATTATATGACAACAGGCAGAGCTAGCGGTGTTCTAACGCGGTACTAAGCGATACCGGCGAAGGCGGAAAACATCCGGGAATGCTTTCTCGAAGTTAGGTATTTTCGAACAAATGAAACAGAGGGGAAAGGTTGCATGTTCGCTATGCTAGGGGCACGTGACAGATGAACGGAGAGCGTATTCGGATTCGTCTCATCGATCTGAGCAATTTTCATGTAGAAATCTTTTTCATCCAAGTTACGAATTATTTTATATGGTTTTTTCAAAGTTTTAACAAATTTTTGAAATTATTTAAATTAACAAAAATGAATTATTGAGTCAGCATGAGGTCAACAGGTCAACCGCAGCTGTTCAGGTCAAACCTGGCAGCTGGGTCCCACCTGTCCTAGATAGTGGGGATAATAGCAGTTTAATTTAGCTAAACAAAGTTAATTAGTGGTTGGGCCCCACATGTTAATGGCTAATTAAATTAACTAATTAATTTTATTTATAAAAACATTTTAAATAACTAAAAAAGTGGTGGGGCCCGCATGTCAGTGACACTGCGCTGCCTAGTCAGCACGTTGACTGGGTCAACCCAGTCAACAAGACCCGCGGGGCCCACTGACAGTGGCCCAGAGGTGGGGCCCGGCAAGCCACGTCAGCTGCGGCCGACGGCTCAACGCCGGCAATGCTAGAACACGGCAGAGGCATGGGCGCACTGCGGATTTCGTCTACAAGCCACAAAATTGGTCGGGTCGGTCGCGTTCGAACGACCACTCGACGAGTGGCATCGCCGGACCTGGTCGGTAACGGCGCCAGCATCAAGGTCTGCTGCAGAGCTGCAACGGGCTACGGTGAAGGCGTCGATGTAGTGCGCTAGTGGTCGAGCTGATGGGCTAGGCGAGGTGTATGTGACGCAGTGAGGCCAGCGATCGCGAGTCCGTGACCATTTGGTCACTAGAAATATGCCGACGATGAGCGCAGGCGGCGGCGTGCTCGGGCACGTCGATGACAGCTAGCTAGGGCGCACGAGAGAGCAACCGGGGAGGAGTAGGAGGTAGAGGATCTCACCAAGCGGCTAAGAAAAGCCTTCGAGAGCTTAGTAGCAGCAGTTACGGCGAATCGATGGTGGCAACGTCCGGCGATCTAGGGAAGAATACAAGCTCGTCGGGCTCGCTGCGGTGGCTCTCGGCTCGCACTCATTGACTGGGACGAGGAAGAGGACGACAACGGAGACGAGGGACGCAGCGGTGATGCGAGGCGGTGGCTGTGGCCGCGCGTTCTACAGCGGCAAGGCCATGGTAGCGCTCGGGCGAGCTCGGGTGCGAGCGAGAGAGAGATGGAGAGGAGGGGGAAATGGATGAGGATGAGGAGAGGCCGAAGGGGGGAGTGGGTGGAGGTAGGTGGGGGAGGAGGACCGAGGCGTCGGAGGGGCTCCCTTATCCCCTCGGGGCATCGCCGCCGAAGTGGTCAGGCGGGAGCACGCACTCGGTCATGTACAGTAGGAGGAAGACGACCGAGGGGTGGGGCTAGGCGGCCTGGGTCAGCCAGGTGGGCCGAGGCCCAGGGGCGTGGTGGCCAGCTGGGCCAGTCGGCCAATGGAGGGGGGACCTTTCCTCTTTTTTAATTTTTTTAAATAACCATTTTAAATAGATTAGGGCATTAAACCACTTTGCAAAAATGTTGGTTCACCTCCATAATTGGTTATGGAAAATTTGCCACACTTTGAATATTTTAGTTTTCATGTTTAAGAAATTGGAATTTTGGGCAAAGATTTGGATCAAGCAAGGATTGGCAATAGTAATGTGATGACATGGCACCATTAATGGATGATTATTGTAGCTTAATTATCCGGGCGTCACAATTCTCCTCGACTACAAGAAATCTCGTCCCGAGATTTAAGGAGTGAAATAAGAGGGAAGCTATAAGAACGGGTGTCTGAAAGGATCAGCATCCGATAGTTATCTCAAGGAAGGAGATTTTAGAAGCACCAAGAAATGTATCGAGAGTGCTATAAGGAGGTTCAACTTGTTTCAACCAGGTAGGCATCCAGTGGATGCCTAAAACAAGTGATGATGGGGTTCAGAGCAATGAAGAATAATGTTGCCTCTGGTACCAGAATGAAACATGGGGAGGAAGTTAGCTCACGAATTACATACGAAGCCAAGTGCAAAGAATGTTTCGGAATCAAGGTTGTACATGAGAGTAAGGTTTCGATCCTGTGGAACTCTGGGTTATGGGCCCACCATGTGAGTTAAAAGTAGGAAGGGTGCTAACATTTTGCACGATCATGATAGCAAGGCAGGTCACAGAATATCCTGTCAGTTATGTTGGCAACAACGTCGGTACCAAGGGCGAGGGACAAAGAGAACCATTTTCCTGCTCGTTGAATGAGGCGGACCGATAGGCAAAGTTCTCGTCCATCAGTGGTTACCGGAATGTCATGAACAATAGTAACAGGGTCTTACTGACTAGGTTGTACACCGAGGTGTTTACATAAGCAGATTAGTGTTACTGCTTAGATCAATTTATTCACAAGAAAGGTTAAACAAAACAAATGGAAAGAAAAATGCAGACTCGAATCAGTTATCGGTGTTCTCGAGTGTCTAACAACTCAGAACCCATGGAAAATTGGAATCGGCGAGAAATAATAGTTGATGAAGAACTCATAAGAAGTTATGTAGTTCCGTGATATTCTCGAGATACCATAGGGTAATACTCGAAGGTAGAACCGGATAGCGGTTGGACAGATGAAAAGATCTATAGAAGACAAGTACTTTAACTTGTCCGAGAAATGGTATCAAAGAAGAAAAATATGGCTGGAACCACGATTGCAAAGGACCAAACATAGATACAAGATGAACTTATCACAAGGGGATTATTATTATTACAAGAAGCTTCAAAGATAAGTTCCACATCAGGTCCATGGGCATGAACACAAAGGTTCAAGGTCGACTCCCACTTCATCAATGCATAACCTTCCATTTACTTCTCGTCTTCGACGCGTTGAAGAGGTCAAAATTTATCCGAAGAAACGCCAGTAGATATAACTAGCATAATATTCGGCTTCACAGAGATTAGGGAAGGCGTAGGTTCAACCCACTGGGGCATCTTATGAACATAGACCACAAACTTCACGAGGAAATAACTCAAGCTTGAAAGTAGAGCATGGTTGACAAGAGCGGGGGATACAATTTACCGAAGGCATTATGTATCCGAGGAAAAGCTCACAAGGTGATTGAATATCAAGGATGTTGTCGGATAAAATCCAACAAAGGACCTTGTGATCCACGAGGTATCTGATGTGAGTATCGGTACTCACCCAAAAGAAGAAAGAATGCAAGGATATCAGATTATAGAAACAACTAACTAATTCAAAGCTCAAATGCAAAGGAATTATGATTTCCAAAATGGTGGATCAGAAGCAGAGGCTCTGATCAAAGACAAGTAAGTTGAATAATCAAGGCTTGATTTGTCGAACACCAGCTCATGTCTGGGGAGACGTCTGAGCTGATGGGAAGAATTCTAATTGTGATTGATGATTGCGAGCATTCACAAACATATCGAATCAAATGTTCAAAATAAAGATGACAAAGGATACTACTGAATATTGCCAGCCATATGGAAACTATCCATAATGCAAGCATACAAGTATTTGCAGAGCAATAGTTGGAGAGGATTATCGAAAGATCGAATAGTATTCCAAAGTATCTTGTGAATCACTTGATCAACTAGGAATGAACAAATCCTTGCTAAGTGTGAGGAATTATTCGTAGATGTAAACATGTGGCAAAGAATCGCAAGGCAGTGACACAAGAGATTCTTAAAAGTCAGAGAATAATTCGATCTTGTAATAACAAGAGCAACAGGGAATGCTTGTATGCATGATGAGTGTATGAAGTTATCCGTAAGGATATATCAGAGGTAGGGAATTGCAAAAGCATGAGTACAAAAGTCTCAGGAAAATACTAAAGGGTATCTTCGGAAACTTCTGGTGAAGCAGGCCATCCTCTGGAATGAAGGGGGCTCTCCGGAAGAAAGGATTTATGAGAACCTAGTGTTAGAGTTAGCAAATCCACTTAACCCGAATAGAAGAGAGATCAGAATCCCAGAGTATAGACGAGGAGTAAAAGATCCTAATACCACCCAATGGCGACGTGGGCCCATAAGCCACACAACCATGTTAGTAAAACAGTTTTTCAAAGACTAGACTCAACTTTGGCCAAGGAGTTGGGGTTCCTACAGGCAGTCGGCTCTGATACCAACTTGTGACGCCCCCAATTTAATCATACACTAATCATACACGCAAATGTGTATGATCAAGATCAGGGACTCACGGGCATTGTTGAGGAAATCGTTAACTGGTAACTGCTCGGTTGGCTGGCGAGTAGGGGATTAATAGGCTAATCGGCAAGTTAATCAGCCATTTAATCAATTAATCGGACAATTTATCAGTTTATCGGCTACTCGGTGACCCTATGAGTAGGGATTAATCGGGAAGTTAACTTGTTAATCAGATGAATTCTTGAACAGGGCTCACGGGAAGATATCACAACACAACTCTAGACACAAATAAAATAATACAAGCCAGGGGCCTCGAGGGCTCGAATACATAGCTCGATACACAAGAGTCAGTGGAAGAAACAATATCTGAGTATAGACACAAGTTAAACAAGACTACCCTAAGAAGGAAAACACAAAAGCAACAACAATCGAAGAGGCAAGGCCTCCTGCCTGGGACCACCTAACTGCTCCTGGTCGTCGGTGGTCTCCACGTAGTAGCAAACACCCTTCGGGTAGTAGTAGTCGTCGGCGGTGGCATCTGGCTCCTGGGATCCACCATCTGGTTGCAACAACCGGAAAGAAGGAAGAAGGGGGAAAGGGGGTAGCAAAGCAACCGTGAGTACTCATCCAAAGTACTCACAAGCATCAGATCTATATTAAGTATGCATTGGTATCAAATGGAAGGGTTGTATTTGTGGACTGAACTGCAGAATGCCAGAATAGAGGGGAAGGCCTAGCCTATCAAAGACTAGCATCTTCAAGCAGCTCCAAGCATCTTGCAGCATGTAGAAGAGTAAAGAATAGCAGTTTATAATTAACAAATATGTTGTAGCATTAATGCCTAGAGATCCTTCCTCGACTCCCTGCGAGAAAGCAATCCCGGAGCCACATATCTCAAGTATCCATTTCTAGTTGTAATAGATCGGGATATAAGTTTGAACGTGCATTACCGTGGACATGACTATTAATAGATAATCTTCCCTGCAGGGGTGCACCACATTTTCCAACAGGCTTGATTACTCTGGCCGAACACACTTTTCTAGGTCAATGCCCGGCCTCGAAAGATCAACACGTTGTAGCCCTACCTAGGCTCAGCAGAGAGGTCCCCACCGGTCTACATCATAAGCACTCCGGGATCTGGGCCCACCGCATGTTGCACTCCGGGTCGTTGCGAGCAGGCGGGTCCAGGCTCCACCTCTACATGGATGGTGCCGGCCCAGCCGTGCTGCAATGCTGAACTGGACGTCTACAAAGCTTTGGTTGATACTACATCGTCGAGGCCCATAACTATTCTCGCATGGTGGTTAGTGCGTAAAGGCCAAAGGCCAACTCAGAACAAATACCCAAACCATAGTGTATTATTAGCTTGCAGAGACGAGTAGAGACACAGGATCGATGTGACCCTGTCGCCCCGTATTGTGGACTTACAGTAAGGGCCCAGAATGCCCGGCCATGCCACGTAATTATCTTGCGGGTGCTCTCTAGGCCCGCCCGACTTTCACGAAGGAGGTAACTGTGTGTCCAAACATCAAGGAGAAAACCCGAGGAATCACCCTCGGTGAATTCCACTCGAGGTAATCATCAAGATGAACGTAAGAGGAACCACCCTCGAGGTTCACACTTGAGGGGTTGCACGACAGAGCCGTGTCGGGAGTGGTCAAGAAGGAATCACCCTCGATGACCATGACCGAATAGCTACACTACAGAATTATCATTAGGAGTGCGTTATGAGGTATCACCCTCGGCACTCGATAGTAGCTCTACAGAGTCGAGGAACAAAAGGGGTGTGATGTGATATGAAGTGTCGGGCTCTAGTCGTCGATCACAATGATCAAGTCATCGATGATGAAGCAGGGGCAACAAGGACAAGGTGGGGTCACTGATGGATCACTAACCAACCTATAGTAAGCAGTTTAGGATAAGAAGGTAGGTAACAATAAGCAGGTTACAAAAGCAGGATATGCATCAGAATAGGAGCAATCAATTACAGTAGCAAAATATAATGCAAGCTTGAGAGAATGGAATGGGTGATATCGGGATGATCAAGGGGGGGTTGCCTGGTTGCTCGGGCGAGAAGGAGGGGTCATTGATGATTTCGTCGATAACAGCAGCATCAGCATCGGTCTCTGGGTCTACCGGAGAGAAGAGGGGGAAGAAACAGTAAATACAAAGCAAACAGGTGCATGATATGACAACAAGCAGAGCTAGCGGTGTTCCAACGCGGTACTACACGATACCGACGAAGGGGGAAAACATCCGGAATGCTTTCCCGAAGTTAGGTATTTCCAAACAAATGAAATAGAGGGGAAAGGTTGCATGTTCGCTATGCTAGGGGCATGTGATAGATGAACGAACAGCATATTCGGATTCGTCTCGTCGATCTGAGCAACTTTCATGTAGAAAACTTTTTCATCCAAGTTACGAATTATTTTATATGGTTTTTTCAAAGTTTTAACAATACTTTGGTGTATTTAAATTAACAAAAATGAATTATTGCGTCAGCATGAGGTCAATAGGTTAACCGCAGCTGTTCAGGTCAAACCTGGCAGCTGGTTCACACCTGTCATATACAGTGGGGCTAATAGCAGTTTAATTTAGCTAAACGGAGTTAATTAGTGGTTGGGACCCACATGTCAATGTATAATTAAATTAACTAATTAATATATTTTTTATAATTTTTTTATTAACTAAAAAGATGTGGGGCCCGCATGTCAGTGACACTGGGCTGCCCAGTCAGCATGTTGACTGGGTCAACCCAGTCAACGGGGCCCGTGGGGCCCACTGGCAGTGGGCCAAAGGTGGGGCCCGGCCAGCCACGGTGGCGGCGACCAGCGGGTCAACGCCAACTACAGAACGCAGCGGAGGCACGGGCGCGTGGCAAATTTTGTCTACAGGCCACTGAATTGGTCGGTGTCAGTCGCGTTCGAACGGCCACTCAATGTTGCGTCGAGTGGTGGTGGTGGCATCGCCGGACCTGGCCGGAAACGGCACCGGCGTCAAGCTCTGCGGTGGAGCGGCTACGGGATACGGTGAAGGCGTCGATGCAGTGTGCTAGCGGTCGAGTTGATGGGCTAGGCGAGGCGTACGTGACGCGGTGAGGCCAACGGTCACGAGTCCGTGACCATTTGGTCACCGGAAACATGTCGACGATGAGCGTAGGTGGCGGCGCGCTCGGGCGCGTCGGTTGCAGCTAGCTAGGGCGCGCGAGAGAGCAACCGGGGAGGACTAGGAGGTAGAGGATCTCACCGAGCGGCTAAGAAAAGCCTTCGAAAGCTTAGTAGCAGCAGTGATGGAGAATCGACGGCGGCGGCGTCCGGCGATCTAGGGAAGAAGACGAGCTCACCTGGCTCGCTGCGGTGGCTCCCGACTCGCGCTCATTGACAGGGACGAGGAAGAGGATGACAACAGAGACGAGGGGCACGGCGGTGATGCGAGGTGGTGGCTGTGGCCGCGCGTTCAGCGGCGACAAGGCCATGGTAGAGCTCGGGCGAGCTCGGGCGCGAGTGAGAGAGTGACGGAGATGAGTGGGAAATGGATGAGGATGAGGAGGAGAGGCCGAGGGGGGAGTGGGGGAGGAGGCCCGAGGCGTCGAAGGGGCTCCCTTATCCCCTCGGGGTGTCGCCGCCGAAGTGGTCGGGCGGGAGCACACGCTCGGTCGTGTACAGTAGGAGGAAGATGACCGAGGGGTGGGGCTAGGCGGCCTGGGTCGGCCAGGTGGGCCGAGGCCCAGGGGGCGCGGTGGCCAGCTGGGCCAGTCGGCCCAGTGCAGAGGGGGACCTTTTTCCTCTTTTTTAATTTAATTTTTGAATAATTGTTTTAAATAGATTAGGGCATTAAACCACTTTGCAAAAATGTTGGTTAACCACCATAATTGGTTATGGAAAATTTGCCACACTTTGAACATTTTAGTTTTCATGTTCGAGATATTTGAATTTTGGGCATTAATTTGAATTTGAGTTTGAACAAAGATTTGGATCAAGCAAGGATTAGCAAAAGTAATGTGATGACATGGCACCATTAACGGAGGATCACTGTAGCTTAATTATCCGGGCGTCACACTTGGGTTCTCCATTCATCAAGCGAGCTAATGTCAAATAACCTCTTTTCACCGGCAAGTTTGAAATCATAATTGAGCTCTTTTAATAGCCCAATATGCCTTATGTTCTAATTCAAGAGGTAAGTGACATGCTTTTCCATAAACCATTTTATACAGAGACATACCCATAGGGCTCTTATAAGCAGTTCTATAAGCCCATAATGCATCATCAAGTTTCTTAGACCAATTCTTTCTAGATCTATTAACAGTCTTTTGTAAAATTAATTTAAGCTCTCTATTACTCAATTCTACTTGACCACTAGACTGAGGACGATATGGCAACACAATTCTATGGTTGACATCATATTTAGCAAGCATTTTACAAAAAGCACCATGAATAAAATGTGAACCACCATCAGTCATTAAATATCTAGGGACTCCAAACCTCGGAAAAATAACTTCTTTAAGCATCTTAATAGAGATGATATGATCATCACTACTAGTTGGAATAGCTTCTACCCACTTAGTAACGTAATCAATAGCAACTAAAATATGTGTATACCCATTAGAGGAAGGAAAATGTCCCATATAATCAAAGCCCCAAACATCAAATGGTTCAATAACAAGTGAATAATTCATAGGCATTTCCCGACGTCTACTAATATTACCAATTCTTTGGCATTGATCACAAGACAAGACAAACTTACGACCATCCTTGAAGAGAGTGGGCTAATAGAACCCGAATTGCAATACCTTATGTGCAGTTCTATCTCCAGTGTGGTGTCCTCCGTAAGACTCGGAGTGCCACTTGTGTAGGATCTGTTCCTGTTCGTGCTCAGGTACACAACGTCTAATAACACCATCGACTCCTTCTTTATAAATGTGTGGGTCATCCCAAAAGTAATGTCTTAAATCATAAAAAAACTTTTTCTTTTGCTGGTATGTGAAACTAGGTGGTATAAATTTAGCAACAATGTAATTAGCATAATCAGCATACCACGGGGTATTATGAGAAGCATTTATGACATTTAATTGTTCATCAGGAAAACTATCATCAATAGGCAGTGGGTCATCAAGTACATTTTCTAACCTAGACAAGTTGTCTGCAACAGGGTTCTCAACTCCCTTTCTATCAATAATATGCAAATCAAATTCTTGTAGCAAGAGAATCCATCTAATAAGTCTAGGTTTAGCATCTTTCTTTTACATAAGATATTTAATAGCAGCATGATCAGTGTGAACAGTTACTTTGAAATCAATAATATAAGGTTTGAACTTATCACATGCAAATAGAACCGCTAAAAATTCTTTTTTAGTAGTAGCATAATTTCTCTGGGCACTGTCTAGAGTTTTACTAGCATACTGGATAACATTTAATTTCTTATCAACTTTTTGTCCTAGAACAGCACCAACAACATAATCACTAGCATCACACATAATTTCAAAGGGTAAATTCCAATCAGGTGGCTGAACCATAGGTGCAGAAATTAAAGCTTTCTTAAGTATTTCAAATGCTTCTACACAATCATCATCAAAAACAAAAGGAACATCTTTTTGCAAGAGATTAGTGAGAGGCATAGAAATTTTAGAGAAGTCTTTAATAAACCTCCTATAGAAACCATCATGACCAAGGAAACTTCTTATACCTTTGATATCTTTAGGACACAACATATTTTCAATAGCATCTACGTTAGCTTTATCAACTTCAATACCTCTTTCAGAAAGTTTATGCCCCAAGACAATACCTTCATTAACCATAAAGTGGCACTTCTCCCAATTCAAGACAAGATTAGTTTCTTCACATATCTGCAAAACTCGGTCAAGGTTGCTTAAGAAAACATCAAAAGAAGTTTCGTAAACAGAGAAATCATCCATGAAAACCTCAACAATCTTTTCACAAAAGTCAGAGAATATAGTAGTCATACATCTTTGAAAGGTAACAGGTGAATTGCATAAACCAAAAAGCATACGTCTATAAGCAAAGGTACCGAAAGGGCAAGTAAAAGTAGTTTTATCTTGATCCTCTTTTGACACAGGTATTTGAGAGAAACCAGAATAACCATCTAGAAAGCAAAAAATGAGTATGTTTGGATAGTCTTTCTAGCATTTGATCAATAAAGGGTAGAGGGTAATGATCTTTTCTATTAGCTTTATTTAATTTGCGAAAATCAATTACCATTCTATAACCTGTAACAATTCTTTGAGGAATCAATTCATTCTTATCATTAGGAACAACAGTAATACATCCCTTCTTAGGGACGCAATGAACGGGACTTGTCCATTGACTATCAGCAGGATAAATTATACCTGCCTCTAGAAGATTTAGTATTTCATTTCTTACCACTTCTTTCATCTTAGGATTTAACCGTCGTTGATGATTAACAACTAGTTTAGCATCTTTCTCCAATTTAATTTTGTGCTGACATATAGTGGGCCTGATGCCCTTAAGATCATCAAGAATATATCCAATAGTGGCACGATGCTTCTTTAGAGTTTTCAATAATTTATTTTATTCATGCTCTCAAAGGTTAGCACTAATAATAACAGGATATATCTTCTTTTCATCAAGATAAGCATCTTTCAGAGTATCTGGTAATTGTTTAAGCTCAAACATAGGATCACCCTTGGGTGGAGGAGGATCTCCAAGGATTTCAACAGGAAAATTGTGTTTCAAAATAGGTCCTTGATTAAAGAATACTTCATCTATTTCCCTTCTTTCATTTATAAACCGGGAAGTTGATCTATTCGAATAGCCGTGTCCCTCAGTAAAAGAACGACCCGAAGTTGTACCTCGACCTTATGACAACTAGAATCGGATACTTAATAAAACACACCCAGACAAGTTCCAGAGACAACCCAGTGATCGCTTTACAACAGGGCGACGAGGGGAGGATCGCAGGGTAGGATTATGCTATACGATGATAGTTGGTGAACTTACCAGCTACTCTCTTCTATATGCTTCAAGATGGAGGCTGCCAGAAGCGTAGTCTTTGATAGGACTAGCTATCCCCTCTTATTCTGGCATAGTGCTGTTCAGTCCATAGATACTACCCATTTCATTGATACCAACACATATGTAGTGTAGATCCTTGCTTGGAAGTACTTTGGATGAGTACTCACGGTTGCTTTGCTCCCCTTTTCCCCTTACTATACCTGGTTGTTGCGACCAGATGTTGGAGCCCAGGAGCCAACGCCACCGACAACGACTCCTACTACACCGGAGGTGCCTACTACTATGTGCAGGCCGCCGCCGGCAACTAGGAGTAGTTTAGGAGGATCCCAGGCAGGAGGCATGCGCCTCTTTCGATCTGTATTCCAGTTTGTGCTAGCCATCTTATGGCAACTTGTTTAACTTATGTCTGTACTCAGATATTGTTGCTTCCGATGACTCGTCTATGATCGAGCACTTATATTCGAGCCCTCGAGGCCCCTGGCTTGTATTATGATGCTTGTATGACTTATTTATTTTTAGAGTTGTGTTGTGATATCTTCCCATGAGTCCCTGATCTTGATCGTACACGTTTTCGTGTATGATTAGTGTAGGATTGAATCGAGGGCGTCACAAGTTGGTATCGGAGCCGACTGCCTGTAGGAATCCCCCTTTCACACTCCTTGGCCGAAGTCGAGTCTAGACATTGCAAAACTTTTACTAACATGGCTATGTGTCTTACGGGCCCACTTCGCCATTGGGTGGTATTAGGATCTTTTACTCCTCGATCTTTACTCCGGGACTCTAAACTGTCTTCTACTCAGGTTAAATGAATTTACTAACTCTAACATTAGGATCCCGTGACCACATTCACCCCAAAGTTGGATAAGCCATAATTATTCCTTTGAATAGTATTTTGAACAATACCCACACTGTCATTTGACTCCTTTGAAACATCTTTGTTTTCACATGGAACCCACGTGGCAGGTCATGCGCCACATGATGGCCATTGGAGTCTCAAGATCACTTGTTGTGCTAGCTGAGATGATGACCTTTCTGGGTTATCGCTGGCACCCTGAGTACACCGTGTACAAGCAGTACCAGGACTTTAACAGGGAGCAGTACCATGCCATCGTCCACCTCTTTTCTCGGGAGTATGACTCCACTACTGTGCTGCACACCGCTCATGGTGTTGGAGTGACCATTGATATGGCAATCCACGATGATGCTTACGCTGCTCTGACACGTCTTCATGGAGAGTATCAGGCATTGGACACTTCCCCTTTCAGGCACATTGCTATCGCATCCGACGATGATGAGGAGGGATACTACACTGCTGCCTACTCCACCGTCATTCGAGAGCCCTTCCACCATCAGAACTTTGTTCTGCATGCTGATGGGCTAGATCGAGCTAACCGAGCTCTTCGCCATGAGTTGTACACCACCCGTCGGCACCTTTACAGTGCCCTGACGCTGTTGCACCCCTTTGTCCAATCTGGAGAGCTGCCCCGTTCTGCTATCTACCCAGCCAGGACCGTGATGCCCCACGATGTGGGAGGCTACACTCCCGCACTTGGTCCTCTTTTGACACCTAGACGTCTGGTTCTACACTAGAGTGTTCACGGACCGCAGGCTACGGACGTGGAGGACTTCCCGTCGTGTCACTACTAGCTGTCGGGCTACACCCACCTCCACAGTTCCTCCTGGGACTGATGTAGTTAGGGCTGGGCATGTAACCCGAAAACCGATGTACCGAACCGAATTAACCGGCACCGAAGTTGAATTCACTGAAACCGAGAACTTCGGTAGTATGTTCGGTTTGCATTTGTTGAAAACCGAAATTAGTCCGGTGAATTCGGGTGTATCACTTGATTACCCGAATGGACCGAAAACCGAGTAAACATAGATGTCAGACCCGCGCGCTTGTTCCTTACTCAAGTGCTCTTTCGTAAGAACATGGACAATCTATTTTCTACTTTGTCGCTATAAGTGCACGAGTCCCACAGCCGCATCGGGAGGTGGTAAACCTGACCAACTGAGCCATTGTCGCTGTAAATTTTGTGTAAAAGAAAAGTAGTACTCCCTCGGGTAGGTACTTCACCTAGTGAGCCCCACCGCTCATTTTTTTTGAGTATCAGTACAGACACAAGCGCTCATATACACGCGCATACACTCACCCCTATGAACGCACACACGCACACCCTACCCCTATGAGCACCTCCGAGAGACTGAGCCGGCATATTATCTTGAGATTTACGAAGTCACCGCAGGCACCTCGTCGTCGACGGGAACGTCTCCTCCCACTGAAAGCATATCGCCGGAAATCCTGAAATAAATCCAGGAATAATGCGAGCACCAGGATTTGAACCCTGGTGGGTTAGGGATACCACTGTCCACCTAACCAACTCAACCACAGGTTGAATTTTACAGAGTTTCTCGGGAGAATCAATCGGAGGGAGTAGCCAAGGAGGCATCGTACATCAGAATAAAGTATACCAGCTCCTGCTAATGATACGTGCACTGTAGATTCTGACTGGAGGCAGCGGTTCCAGTTATTATTAAATATATCTCGGTACAGTTCGGTCAAACCGACGACCGAACCGAAATCAGTTTCCTCCGGCGGATCAGTGCACAGCAGCTTTGTGATTTGTGAATATCACGTGTTATCTATCAGAGTGGGTCTCATCTGCTAATTATGAGACCTAGTTTCATATAATTTTTTTCTCTCATCACCCCGCTGTAGATTGGAGCGAGCTGCATGACGTCTCACCACCAAAACGATCCGCAGGGATCAACTGTGTGTGGCACCACACTTTCATAATACACCGACCAAATCAGCTTCACCCATGGTATATCCATGCAGTTATATAATTTGTGTAGTTGTTTTAGCGGAAGACACTGGTTTTGCACTGCAGGTCTATGATGCATAAGCCCCCCTTGCTCTTTGCTCCATGCTGCCAGCGAGTTTGGTTTTTGGGATTTCGATAGAGCACATTGTATAAATTGTTAAGAAGGTAATCACCGAGTTTACTAGAGTGAACTTTGAGCCGTAGTCCTGAAAGAAATATTCGACGGGAATGACTGAGCACCTGCGCTGGAGTATCATTCTTATCGCGAACAATGTGATACAAAGCTGAGGATTATTCTTGAAGGCTGGCATTACCTAGCTAGTTGTCCTCTCAGAAACGAATTTTCGAGCCCTCTTTTATCACGAAGATCCAAAGCGAAAAAGGCGTTTCTTTGCCGTCATTACACCGCTGATTAGTTCAGGAGAGGTGGAGCATCAGCCTGTCAAACGCCACGATCCATTCATGCATCACGGAACGAGCTATCCATTCGTGCATCAGGAACAACGGAGCAATATTACTAGTAGAGGATCCTATCTGGTGGCGTCTCTGTAGTACTAGGAAAGAACCAGAAAATCCCACCGAATCGTAGCCAGGAACAAGCTGGCATGATCTTGGTCGGGAACTAGAGCAATTAACTGATATTGGTGAGGGATTTTAGCGAGAAGAGGCCGCCCTCCGGCCCGTCCTTGTCGGCGTGGACGGGGCTCCTCGCCGAGCCGCAGGCCGTCGAGCGAGCACCGGCGGCTGGCGTGGTGGGAGGCGGTGGTGTTGACCAGCGGCTTGGACGGGCGGAGGGGATCGTGATCGAACCCCTCGCGCACTTGGTAACGTGGCTGCATGAACCCACGCCGTCCGTTGCTCAGATCCGTGCACTACGCTTCAGACTGCAGTCTGCTGAGCACCCTGTCGACGACACAATGCGCTGCCGGAACTGATCAATACCTTGTCAAGACGCCAATACGCCATCATCCGGTGGCCGCACTTCTACTTGAGAAGTTGAGATCGCTGAAAGTTTTTCCACCCAGGTCAAACGAAATACTCCTACCTTTTCTGAGCTTTCTTCAGTGACTTTTCTTTTGGACGCCGCTAACTGCCACATGTGTGGCATATACGACATGCGTTCACACACGTGTGTGGTGTGAGTAGGAGGCAGCCCACACGGGCTGTGTGTGGACAGACATTAAAATTGCCCACACGTGTGGGCGCGGCTACTTCGTGCCACAAGTCCAACAAGTATTACTCATCTTCACCCCGTACGTGTGGCACGAAGCAAAAATGCCCACACGTCCTGACGCAGCTACATTAGGTATCCCGCGGGATGACTATTTAGTTGCCATCTTGGTTGGCAGATGTAGTTATCCGGGATGGCAAGTGTAGTTGTAAAAGCATGGCAACTCTATCTGTTTTGGTTAACTATAGTTGCCATGTCTAATTTATGGTAGTTGCCGCGTGTAATCAAACCGTAGTTGCCGTGTGTGATTAACTACTTGCCACATATGGTCAAAACAGTAGTTGCCATGTGTGTTTACCTAGTTGTCACGTGTGGTCCAACCATAGTTGCCATGTATTGTTAATCACAGTTGTCATGTGTGTTTATCTGGTTGCCACGTACGCGCAACAGCAGTTGCCGTGTAGCAAAGAATCACAGTTGCCATGTGTGTGTACCGAGTTGCCACGTTCGCGTAACTGCAGTTGCCGTGTAGCAGAGAATCACAGTTGCCGTGTGTGTGTACCGAGTTGCCACGTTCGCGTAACTGCAGTTGCCGTCCACAACATAGGAGTGTCGTGTGGGCGAAAAGCAGTTCGCCCACACGCGCATGACCTAGGTGGTGGCTGTGTGGGCAGAAACTAGTTCACCCACACAACGCAGCTGGCAAACAGCATGATGCGGGCGTGTGGGCAAATTTTCCAACGCCCACACACCAGCCCCATCCTACGTGGCACAAAAAATCAACCTTTTCATGTCAAGATTCGTGCAAAAGGCACTGGACAACGATCCAGGCATGTGTGCGAGTTGGGGAACGCCCATACGCGTGGGTGTTAGACTTTTCGTTTCTTTTTTAGGCCTTCTTCAGAGACTTGGTAAATGGTAATGAGGTGATGGCATGTTTAGCAGTAGGATTTTCACAGTCCAGCGTGCTACAAATTCTTGACACAAAACCAATAAAGGCCTTCTATTTATTCTTTTTTTAGAATTGGCCTTTTATTTGCTAAAACAGGTCGTTTGGCTCCCGTCATTTCCACCAACTGAAATGAAAACCCGTGTGCCAAACGAGCTGTAAACGTTTTCATGAATACAGCCTGATAGTTAACAATATCTTCGTATAGCAGTCAATTAGACAACTAGTAATAACCTCGAGGATGAACATACACTGGCATGGCAATCAGACAACATATTTGCAAGGATACATGCAACACAATGCCCTCCTCTCTCACGACCCCCTCCTCTCGCGACCCCTGCGTCGCCTCCGCCGACGGCGGCGGGGAACCCTAGCCGCACCGCCGCAGCCCCCTCCCCACCTCATCCCACCTCCTCGCCGCCACCTGAGGCAGCCGCCGGGCAAGCCCGAGGCGTCAAGGATGGTGGCGGCGGGGCCTCGGTTGCCCTGCTTTTGCGTGGGGAACCCCGGATCTAGAGTGGCGGCTCCATTGGCAAGGCACGGCCAGCTAGCAGCTGTGCGGGTGGTGGATCTGGTGTCCCGTCGCGCGGGCGGCGGGATCCGATGGTCGTTGGCGGCCGGCGGCGGCTTCTGTGGCGGCCGGTGCGCGCGATCTGGCGCCTCCCCTCCTCCCCTGTTCAGCGTGCAGGCCAGCCTGGTCGGGCCGCGCTTCCTCTTGGTCGCTGGTTCTATACAGGAGGCGCTGCTGGTGGCGGGGATCTAATTCGGGGGAAATCCCTAGCCGGCCTTGACCGGCCGCGCCGACGGCAACGCCTGAGGGCGCCGTTCCCCTCCTTGGAGGCGTCGGTATGGACTGATCTCCTCACTTCACCTTCCCCTAGGTCTCCCGGGCGAAAGCCCTAACTTTTTTGGGCGGCGGCGGCGCTCACGGCGCCGTTCCCTTCTTGAAGGCGCCGCTTTGGGAACCTTGGGGTTGGGTGACGCTTGTGGGTGGTGGGCGACGGCGATGGTGCGGCCCTATCCTAGCATGGATTTACGTCCGTTGCTTGGAGATGGACTCGCGTAGGTGGAGGTCGTCGGCTGGCGTCGTGGTGGCGTCATTGGCGGAGGACCTGCCAAGGCTCGCGTAGGTGGAGGTCGTCGTTTGGCGTCGTGGTGGCGTCGATGGCGGAGGACCTGCCAAGGTTGTCACCTCAATCTGCTCTGAAGATGGACCAGTGGAAGACGGCCACAACGACACATGTGAGTGGGTCGGACCAGTTTGAGCCCCGGACCTCGCAAATGGCTCGGTCGGGGCCTCCGGCTTTAGATGTTAGGTTTAGGTGAGAGGTCTGGGTATGTGGCCCAGCTTGCACCCCTTCATCATTTGGATAGGAGTAGCGGCAGATGTTGCCAAGATGGCGGATTCAGGTATATTGTTGTTCTACTTTGTAAGGTCCTCGAGAATAATTAATAAAATGGCCGCATGCATCTCCCAGACGCAGAGGCCGGGGTCATCCTCCTTTTTCAAAAAAAAACATGCAACACAAAAGAGGGAAGAAAATGCAATGTTGAAATATGTCTTAAATGGAAAAAGAGAACAAGAGAATCACCAAAGCCACATTACCTGATTGGAACATGAATTCAGACCACCAAACTCACACTTGTTGCATCTTCAGCCTCTATTGGCATTTCAATAGGATGATAATAAACTACAAGGAACAGAAAGTGTTTCTAGCTCTCCCAATGACAATAGGATACACAGGCCACCACCTATTTGACTACCTCCACATTGTTTGTATTTGGGCACTATTTATGATACATTAAAGGAATTGGAAATAATTGTCTAATGATGTTCACAGATAAAATGCAGCTTATATATTGACTGACAATGAACTTTTGGTGATCAAATTTACAGACAAAATGGAAGGCGGGGACGGTTGTGACTGCGAATATAGCGGACCAGATCATCGCTGTTGTTCTTGTGGTAATCAATTGTGTCACTCAGCTGCTTGATAGCTTCTCTTTTCTCCTGCACTCTAGCTGCTAGTTCATCGTCTTTTTCTTCAATTATCTTCTCAAGTTGAACCATCTTCTCAGCTGCCTCAGTAGCACTCCTAATCATTTCTGACATTTCCTTTTCTTTCTTTCTCAACCCAATAGCCAGTTCTTCGTTTTCCTTGAGCAGTTCTTTCTGCTCAGCAAGAGAATTGTGTACCATGTTCTGTAGGACACTAAACTCTCCACCACATGCAGATAAGCGGTTAATGAAGCACGTAATGCTTTGACTGGAGTGTAATTCAAGCTCATCCAATTGATTTTCCAATTTAGAGACCACTGACTCGGTGCTGTCTTTAATTTGCACAAAAGTTTCTTCCAGCAAGCTAATCCTTCCAGAGAACAGTTGTATTTGTTCTTCAAGATGCACGATCTCTGTTTTTGATGTTTCCACTGCCATCACATGGCTCTCTTCTTTGCATTTGCTCTCCGCTTCGGCAAGTTCAAGCTTCTGCTTGGCTAGCTGGAGCTCAAATTCAAGTTCTTGGACATGCTTTTGCAGCTCTGTGTTATCCTTATTTGCACAAAACATTTCCTCTTCCAAGTGGCGATGTTTGTCCAAAATTTCTGCATTTTTCTCTTCTAGTTGGTCTATCTGCTCAATATGATTTTTCTTGAGTACCTCGAGCTGAGATGCCTTTGTGGACACGTCAGCATATGTATGATGGAGTCTCTGAAAGTTGCCACCGATATCTTTGAGGCTCTGCTGGAGATCAGCAAGTTTGGTAGCATGATCTGAAACTTTCTGTGTAACTCTATCTTCAAAATCATTCATGGACGACAAATTTTCCATGCATATTTTAACCATATCTTTCAGATCTCCCTCCACCTTGGCCTTCTGAGATGACAATATATCTATTATCTTCTCCAAATCTTTCGCATTACTGTTCATTTCAATAACTTGACATGCCGCCTCAGCCTGAACTCTCTCGAGTTTCTCATGTAAGTTAGAAACTTTTAGTATTGCCTCTTCGAACTGTTGCTCCAAGCTGGAATTGCTTTCCAGCTGAACTGAAAGTTCCTCCTTCAGCTGTGCTATTTCACTTTCAAGATTCTTGATAGAAGACTCTGACTGTTTTAGTTGGGTTACTAATGTATCCTTCTCTTCTTGTGCCACCTCAATCTTCCTCTGTGACTCAGCCTTGACTTCTTCTAATTTCTGGGTCAAGGCACATTTGTTCTGTTCTGATTCATCATTTGCATGCTGCAGAGCTGAAATGCTCTGACTTTGCTTTTCTAGCTCTCTCTCAAAGTTCCTCACAGAAGCTTCAGACTGATGTAACTCTGACAGAACTGTTTCTTTTTCTTCACGAAGTGCTAGAATATCCCCCTGCAGATTGGTCCTTGATTCCTCAAATTGTTTGTTCAAGCTGGAATTGTTTTCTAGCTGAATTGAAAGATCATCCTTTAACTGAGCTATCTCGGATTCAAGGTTCTTGATAGAAAACTCTGCTTGCTTTAGTTGGGTTAAAACCGTATCCTTCTCTTCTTGTGTCACTTTAATCTCCTTCTGCAACTCAGCCTTCACTTCGTTGAATTCTTCGGTCAGGGCAGAGATGTGCTTCTGTAGATCATCATTGGCTTGCTGTAAAACTGAAACACTCGCATTTCGCTTTTCTAACTCTATCTCCAAGTTCCCAATTGAAGCATGAGACTGGTGTAACTCTGACAGGGCTGTTTCCTTCTGCTCACTTAGTGCTACAATCTCCTCAGACAAGCTGCTCCTTAATTCCTCCAATTGCTTGTTCAAGCTAGCATTTCTATTCTTCATTTCTTCATTAACTAGATGCAAGATCGAAATTTGCTCTCGTCCTTGATCTGACTCAGTTCTTAGATTCTTGATGGAAGCCTCAGACTGCTGCAACTCCGAAAGGGTTTTTCTCTTCTCGTCTTGGAGTACTATAATTTCAGCGTGGCGGCTAACCATGGCATCTTCAAATTGTTTCTTCAGGTTACAGTTATTCTTCTGCAGATCTTCATTGGCTAGCTGTAGAATATAGTTTTGTTCTCTTTGCTGCTCTAACTCACGTTCGAGAGTCTTGACTGAAGTGTTTGACTGCTGCAAATCATCAATGATTTGTTGCTTTTCTCCTTGTAATAGAATGATCTCAGCCTGTAGATCAGTCTTAACTTCTTCCAGCTGCCTACCCAAGCTAGAATTTTTCTCCTGCAGTTCTTCATTAGCTTGCTGGAAAAGTGAAATTTCATTCTGCTTTAGTTCTATCTCGCTCTGGAGGTTCTTGACGTAAGCCTCCGACTGATCTAACTGAGCAACTGCTGCATTTTTCGCCTCCTCGTGTACTATAACCTCATTAGACATTTCAGCCTTTGCCGCTCTGAGGCCTTCAATGGTCTCCTGAAGACTTGAAATTTGTTGGTTTTGCTGTTGAAACTTATTTTCAAGATCAATACTAGAAGCAACAGCTTCATTCTTTTCTCCGAGCACTGCTGCAAGCTCATTATGCAGGTTTGAATTCACCAACGCCAGGTCTTCATTATCCTTCTGCATAACAGAAATTTGCTTTAGTTGTTGTTCGAACTCGTGTTCAAGATTCTTCAAAGAAGCTTCTAACTGCTTTAGCTCTGATGCCACGGAATTCTTTTCTTTCAGTAGCTCTGCAATATTATCACTCAGTGCAAGTTTTGTTGATTCCATTTCCTTTTCTAGTTCCTTGATGCTACATTGTGCCTGCTCCAACTCATTCAAACACTTGGAATGTTCTGATACTACTCTTAATTTTTCTTCTTCTGCAGCTCCACGTTCCTTGTTCAGATTGTTCATTAGCTCCTCTTTCTCCACTGTCATACCATCTATCTCCACCCCTAAATGTTGAAGCTTGCTTTCGAGTAAACTGTTCTCTGCAATCAAGGAGTCATTTTTAGCTCTTGTTTCAGCAAGAGTTTCCTTCAGTTCGGAAAACTTGATATCCACATTCTTCTCATTTGCTTTCAGGTTATCACATTCCACTGACAGCATCAAGTTCTCATTCTTGGATTTTTGGAGTTCTGATAACAAGGTCTGCACTTCTTTCTCAGCTAAGTGGGCCTTCTCAAGTTGGGATGACAAGGAATTGCATTTCTCCACTGTATCTTGCAGCTGATTGCTCATATCTTCCCTCTTGTTCTCCAGGTCTATAATTAAAATCTTCAGGTCATCCCTCTCTTTTTCCACAATTTGCTTCTCGCCAGATAACATCCTCATCTCATTCTCCATGTCTGTTGATGTCTTCAGGGATTCTGCTGCCTCCTTCTCTGCACCTTCAACCAACAATTTTAGATGTTCGTTCTCTGATGACAAGTTTGCAACATCTGAACTAGTAGCTTCTTTGTCCATTATTGCTTTTTCTAATAGCTTCATCAGATCAGATATTTCTTTCGTTTTTTCTTCTGCATTTTGTTTCAGCTTCTGAATCCCTGCTTCCGTACTTTGCTCTTCACCTTGATGTTCTCCAGCAAGCTTCTGCATCCAGTCATTTTCTTCATTTAATGCATCTAGTTTCTGATTAGGAACGTCAGTGTCCGATCTGTCTCCTTCCGAGTCTGAATCGGATGAATCTGAACCAGTGGAACTGTGCCCAACATTTTCCAGTTTACTGATTAGATCTTTGCAGTGCTTGTGAAGGTATTGGTAGTCTTCATGGAAGCCCTTTACAAGGGAGGATAGTTTTGATTTCTTCAAGGTATTTCCAGAATCATCTGGTTCGCTTTCAGCCAGCTCACTCTCCTCTCCTATCATTCGCAAAATGTGCTCCACATTCTCATCAACACCTGAGGAAATATAACAAAACAACTAAACTTTATTCAAACAATACATGGTAGAAGCTGGAGTGCTTGAATGATCAGGCAAAATATAAGCTAAATCACTAATATATCCACACTCAACAGGAATATTCTATTTATGGAGAATAATTTGACGAATGGAGGAAATGTGATTGGTGGTCCCTCTACAGTCTAGAGCACAAAAACATGCATGATAATTGATTGCATACTAGTCAAGAGAATACCCTTTTTGTTCTCCAATATATTTTTGGACTTTCTATTTTTGTGTTTCTTCGTCATGCTGGACTGCTGATGGTCACTATATCCACACCCTTCGCTTCTGAACGACAGATGACTGGAAGGTGAACTGTGCAAGAACGAAAAAAAAAACAATTAATTCACAACTCATCCAGGAGAACAATTGTCACAAGAGGAACCGTTTAATTAAGCAGTAGGTTCAAGGACCTACTGCGCACTTCACTCATTCATTAAGCAGTAGTGACATGACATAGGGCACAAACTAAGATATGGATATGCTTGTCAGCCTCATCCTTGCACAGTATAGCATCTCGATGCCAGCCGACACATCCAAGAACACCTACATGATGTATATAGCAGCTAGCTATCATTTTCCTAGACTACTCTGCTACTTGCTTATTTCTTTGTCCATGGTTTGAATATACGGGTTTAGTGTATCGGGAAAAAAAGTATCTATGGGTTTAGTTTATCAGGAAAAAAAATCTATGGGTTTAGTGATTTAGTCCAGAAGTGAGAAACAGCTTGGATTGGGTTGGGTGGAAAAGGCATGCAGTTCGGTTTAGTCTGGATGCCAGCTTTTTGTTTTGGTTTGGTTCGGTTCGGTTGCTGGAGTCGTGACGCTAGAGGTTTACTGATGTGAGAACCTGCTGCTTGCTTTTGTGGCTCAATTTTCTCTGCGCACTCTTCCGCCTGATTGTTCTACCTCCCCCCTTCTAATAAAGCATAAGCAGAGCTCCTGCTGTTATCGTCAAAAAAATACAGTCTGGGCTGGGTTCAGTTTGGATGTGAAACTATTCCCAGGTTTGTTAACCTACATCATAAGGATGGATGGCCCTCCTCCAACAATACCCAAAGTCATATACACCCATTTTTTCCGATTCAACTCATACAGAACAGAAACTTCTCCCTACTAGTCCGATAACAAGAGCCGCCGACCCGCATCTATCTAGACTGTACAACAGAGAGTGAGCAGATCAAGAAACGTACCCAACGAAATTAGTCCTGCCTCCTTCACTCTATATCTCCCGCCTCTTGTTCAACTCGAACTGCTAAGATCTGAGAAAAAACAACAGTAACGAAAGAGCAAGCATGGTCAGGTACCGCGCATGGACTGCAGCCAAGCGGAGCTGTCACTTAGCACAGATCGGAACAGGGGGAGGAAACCGAACAAGAAGAGATGGGAACCCGGCGGGGGAGAAACGGAACAAAAGGAGTTACCGGGAGGGGTGAAGCGGTTGCTCGATCGGCGCAGGAGCAAGCCGCAGCCACAGCCTCTCTCTCCACTGGGCAACCGATGTGTGGGCAGAGTTTAGAAACGTACTGCAGGCGGCCTCGCACTCACAGTCACAGGGCAGGGGAGCGAGTGAACAGCGTGAGCCCTTGAGCGTCTGGCTGACTGAAGCTGAAAGCCCTCGGCGTCTGCGGCTTATTACGGGATCGCCCCCGAACCCGAACACCGCTCCCGCCAATTCGAACGCGAGATGCACCACCTTTGCGGCAGAGGCCCACGAGGCAGCGCGGTCTGTCTGAGCTGGCGGGGGCGTGGGAGCCAGCCATGCCGGCTCTTGTCCCTCTCCTCCAAAGCTGCGGAAGCAAACAAAAAGGAGTTCGCGGTGGCCGGTGGGGGCTGACAAGGACGGCCTCCTCCTACTGTGCCGCAGATGGCGCACTGCTTTTGTTCTTGTTGGCTTGTGAGCCATCTTGTCTCCTCCACGAGGAATCTTCTGTGGTTCTATGCCGTGGAGTTCCGGTAGATCCAACGGTGAGCGTACGTAACTGGATGCTGCGTTTACGTTTAGTTTGTGCGAGAACAAAGCGTCACGGTTACTCTGTCAATGCATCGACAAGAGGGTAAAGCTAAATTATTGACGTAAGCCGGTAGTTATGTGCAAAAAAAGAAGATAACAGCGTGCCACAAACCGGATTCCGGTTTCTCCCACGCTGTTATGCCAGAAACCCGATCCGGTGACATGGGGAACCCGAGACGCTGCCCAACAGCCCTCCTCCCTGCCGCCCTCTCCCGCATCACCGCCGTCGGAGGGCTGGTCGGCGAAGCTGCGCCGGACCCCAGGATGGCGGCACGGGGCGAATCTGATGCGCTGCCACCCCTGGTGCTTCCCCACGGCAGATATGACGCACGACGCAAGCGCCCCGAGCCCCTCCCGTGGCATTGCGTGCGGCCGCCGGCTGCCTCCGGGCCTCCTCCTCGTGCCCTTGCGCGGCTACGCCCCCCTCCCCCACCCCCCGTCATTGGGATCTGGAGCTTCTCCCGGCCAGCCTCGACGTTCCCTGGCTCGTTGCGGTCCTCCGGTGGCCGGGCGCGCTGTCCTGGTGCGGCTCCTCTCCTCCACCCCTCCCTCGCGAGCCTCGCGTCGGCCACCTCAGGCGGTGGCCTCGCAGGTGCGGCTGGGATTCGGCTCTACGCGTGCTCACCACCACCACCCCCATCCCGGCAGGGGCGAGTATCGCCCGACGAACATAGACCTATGTCCATGGCCGGCCAGGCCGGCTCCGGGCCTGGCGCATCGGAGGAGTTGCGCTACTTCCGGCTTCCTTGGCTCGTCGGCGCCTCGTCGCCTCCGCACCCCCACCCTGCTGGTGCTTTGGTTGGACATCCATCCCGACGCGTCTTCGATTCTGGCGTACTCCAGGAGTTGTGCCCCCTTTCCGGCTCCTTGGGCTCGTCGGCGTCCTTGCTGCTTTGGTCCCGGCGACCCAGATCTGTGCGGGCTCGTCGGCGTCCTTGCTGCTTTGGTCCCGGTGACCCAGATCTGCGCTACCCTCTGGATCCTAGCTCGTTTGGCCCCCGGCCACCGTCACATCCTCCACCGCTTCTCATTCTGCCTAGCCACCCAGCCGGCTACCTCGGTGCTGAAGGAAATATGCCCTAGAGGCAATAATAAAGTTGTTATTTTATATTTTCTTATTCATGATAAAAGTTTATTATTCATGCTAGAATTGTATTGACCGGAACTTAAACACATGTGTGGATACATAAACATATACCGTGTCCCTAGTAAGCATCTACTAGACTAGCTCGTTGATCAAAGATTGTTAAGGTTTCCTGACCATAGACATGAGTTGTCATTTGATAACGAGATCACATCATTAGGAGAATGATGTGATGGACAAGACCCATCCGTTAGCTTAGCATATGATCGTTCAATTTATTACTACTGCTTTCTTGAATGTCAAATACATGTTACATCGACCATGAGATCATGCAACTCCCGGATACCCGAGGAATACCTTGTGTGTTATCAAATGTCACAACGTAACTGGGTGATCATAAAGATGCTCTATAGGTATCTCCGAAGGTGTCTGTTGAGTTGGCATGAATCAAGATTGGAATTTATCACTCCGAGTGTCGGAGAGGTATCTCCGGGCCCTCTCAGTAATACACATCACAAGAAGCTTGCAAGCAAAGTGACTAAGGAGTTAGTTACGAGATGATGTATTATGAAACGAGTAAAGAGACTTGTCAGTAACAAGATTGAAATAGGTATGGAGATACCGACGATCGAATCTTGGGCAAGTAACATACTGACAGACAAAGGGAATTATGTATGTTGTCATTATGGTTCGACCGATAAAGATCTTCGTAGAATATGTAGGAACCAATATGGGCATATAGGTTCCGCTATTGGTTATTGAACAGAGAGATGTCTCGGTCATGTCTACATAGTTCTCGAACCCGTAGGGTCCGCACGCTTAACGTTCGTTGACGATGTAGTGTTATATGAGTTATATGATTTGGTGACCGAATGTTGTTCGGAGTCCCGGATTAGATCACAGACATGAGGAGGAGCTCCTGAATGGTCCCGAGGTAAAGATTGATATATAGGACGATGATATTTGGACACCGGAAGAGTTTTGGGAGGTACCGGGTAGTCATCGGATCACCGGAAGGGGTTCCAGGAAGCCCCGGGAAGATGATGGGCCTATTGGGCCAATAGAGGGGAGCACACCAGCCCACAAGGGGCTGGCGCACCCCCATATGGCAGCCGGCCTATGGGAGAAAGGAAGGTGTAGGATCGAAAGTAGGTCTAGAGGGGGATGATTAGACTATTTGACCAAATAAAAATCTAACATTTTCCCAATTTAAATCTAGGCAGATTTTAGCAACTTAGCACAAGTCAAGCAATCAACCTACACATGCAATTCTAAGAGTGTAGCAGCGAAAAGTAAAACATTTCATATGAAGGTAAAGGGAAGGGTTTGGAGAAAGCAAACACAATGTAGACACGGAGATTTTTGGCGTGGTTCCGATAGGCGGTGCTACCGTACGTCCACGTTGATGAAGACTTCAACCCACGAAGGGTAACAGTTGCGCGAGTCCATGGAGGGCTCCATCTAGGAAGGATACACGAAGAAGCAACCTTGTCTATCCCACCATGTCCATCGCCCATGAAGGACTTGCCTCACTTGGGTAGATCTTCACGAAGTAGGCGATCTCCTTGCCCTTACAAACTCCTTGGTTCAACTCCATAATCTTGTCGGAGGCTCCCAAGTGACACCTAACCAATCTAGGAGACACCACTCTCCAAAAGGTAATAGATGGTGTGATGATGATGAACTCCTTGATCTTGTGCTTCAAATGATAGTCTCCCCAACACTCAACTCTCACACATATTTGGCTATGGTGGAAAGATAATTTGAGTGGAAAGCAATTTGGGAAAGACTAGAGATCAAGATTCTTATGGTTGGATTGGAATGTCTTGGTCTCAACACATGAGTAGGTGGTTCTCTCTCAGAAAATGAGTAGTGGAAGTGTAGGCACGTTCTGATGGCTCTCTCATAAATGGAGAAGGGGGTGGAGGGGTATATATAGCCTTCACACAAAATCCAACTGTTACACACATTTTACCCAACTCGGTCAGACCAAATAGAAGAACTTGGTGAGACTGATTTAGTTCAAAATGTGAACGTTAGGAATCTCGGTGGGACCGACTGGAACAACTCGATGGGACCAATGTGCTAGGGCTAGGGAAAAACCTCATCTCGGTGAGACCGATTGCTTGGACTCGGTGAGACCGATTTCAGCAAAGAGCAAACAGAGAGTTGGTCAAGCAAACTCGGCGGGACTGATTGCACATTTCGGTGAGACTCAAATAATTACAACAGGCAATAGAGAGTTTGCAAGGCCATCTCGGTGGGACCGAGATCCGTATCGATGTGACCGAATTATCTAGGGTTTCTAGCAGTGGCTATGTCAAATGAACTCGATGGCGCCGGATAGGTCAAATCGGTGGGGCCGAGTTTGACTTTGAATTTTGGACATATGTGGAAATGAGAAAGTGGCTGAGGGTTTTGGAGCGATATCAGTAAGCACTTTGAGCAAGTAGACCATTAAGCAACACCTCATCCCCTTTTAATAGTACTAGCTTTTCTATGGACTCAATGTGATCTTAGATCACTAAAATGAAAATGAAGAGTCTTGAGCTTTTGCCAATCTTTGTCCTTAGCATTTTGAGGGGTCCATATCTCTAGGTCATGCCATGCCAATCATTGAACTTTCTAAAATATTTAACTTTAATGGATATTAGTTTAATGAGCTATATGTTGTTATGAATTACCAAAACCACCCGGGGATTAGTTGCACTTTCAATCTCCCCTTTTTGGTAATTGATGACAACATATAGATCAAAGCTTCGACAAATGATAATATTCATGAAATACATCGTCGCTTTGAGAAGTATGTGATAAGCAAGAGCTCCCCCTAAATTTGTGCATTATTTAAAACTTGCTTTTGAATGCAAATGCACAATCAATTAGGATCATGGGTCACTCTTCCATGTCACATACATCTTGGTGGAGCGCTCAAAAAGATAAGACACTAGTGCAGAACCGTGCAATAGCACCGGTTCGTAAGGGCCTTTAGTGCTGGTTCGGTAACCGGCACTAAATTGTGGGCACTAAAGCCCCCCCTTTAGTACCGGTTCAGCACGAACCGGTGCTAAAGGGCAACCACGCGGCACGAGCCAGCTCCGTGGGCGCGTAGGACATTAGTACCGGTTGGTAACACCAACCGGTACTAAATGTTTGGGTGTGTTTTGGTTTTATTTTTTATTTTTACTTTAATTTTGTGTTTTCAATTTAATTTAGTGATTGTTTTACATTATAATGAGTTGTTAAATCATTAGGTGAATGTACCGCGGATTAGTTTGACTGGATGCGTGGATCCTACCTAAGTCATCAAGTATATGTCATATCCATATTATATATACTTGATCACCTACTTAAGTGATCGAGGTAATATGGATATGGCATATACTTGATCACTTAGCTAGAATCTATCCAGTTGAAACTAATATGCAGTTTCTTTCATAAATGATATAATAACTCATCATCATCATCATCATATTAATATAAAAACTCTTGTATCATATATATCATCACCAACGGTTTTCATAGCAAAGATATCATCGAGTTCAACATGGTAATGATATTATAAGCATTCATAACACCACAAAAGTAAATCGCTCTTTGAGATTAAGTTCAGGACGAAGAACACGGATATGAGAGGACAAGTACTAAGAGCATGAACTAGCTAATTAATCACTCCTGCTGCTCTCTCTCAGGTAAAATAGCGTAGAACATGTATAGCTTTGCTGATTCATCATATTGGAGCATGCAGATGAACCTGTCTCCTAATCGTGGGTTGCGCTTCTGATTGCTGCCCCCTAGTACTTCTCTGTGATTGTTCACAATTTTGCTCCAGTCTTTTACTATTAAGCATTCCTCGCTATTAGAAATCTTGAATGCACTAAAGTGCATTGTAGGATATCTTGGCCGTAAGCTAACAATATTCATGGTACCTTTAGTCTCGATCCAATCAGGCACAACATTCATCGAGAGTCCCTGTTGAAGAACATCGTATAGTAACATACTTAGCAATGAAGTTTAGCTTAAAAAAATAATGTATGCAAAAGATGCACTGAGGAGAAATAGTAGAAATCTTACCATCTTTCCTAAATATATGTGACCGTAGTTCAGTACGAACACTATTGGTCGCACGTTTTGAGTACTAACATTTCTAAGTGCAGGAAAGAAATTTGTCTTGACAGTATCAAGATCCTCAAGCCATGAAACATAATGACTTGTCTCCTCGCAGTTTAGTTCAGCCCCGGGACAATGGACGGTCCTGTCTACCAAGTGTCGGACATGTTTGCTTGATTGGAAGTAAGCTGTCAATATAAATTGAGATCTATTAATTATTCAACTGGTTCAAATAATCTCATATCGAAGACATAAATATGGTTGAGAAACTCACATAATGGTAGAACTCGAGGCATCTGCACATCGACCCAGATGTCTCTATTACCTTCAATATCATCTTCCGGACGAATATCAAAGGTGAGAACCATATCAGGCTCAAATGCATAAGCCTTGCATAGTGCTTGCCAAGTTTTGCATTCAAAATAGGTGTATGTGTCTGCATTGTATAATTTGACGTTGAAGGTATAACCATGCTCGGTCTTCAAGTAACTCTTCTTACCTCCATAGTTTCGTTAGGACTGAAACCTATCTTATCCAAGACAAAAATTCTTGCATGACAGGGGATACACTAGTAGAATAGTGAAAAATTAAAATTAAAAGTTGAAGCAAATGAAGCATCAGTCATGCTTAATTACGAAAAAAGACTTGTCGTTGTGACTTACTGTATCCACTTCGAAGTTCTCATCCAGCTTGATGCTGAAGCATCTATCATCAACTAGAAAATTTCTGCCGCACAGGTCGCGCTGGTCTTCGCAGTATTCGCACATAATGAAATCGTGTTCGTCGTCAGACGACATTCCTATGTTCATAGGTGAAACATTAAACACTTATTAGTTGTATTAATTCAACTAATTCTGTTAATTCAACTAGTTCAACTAATTAATTAAACTAATTCAACTAAGCACTTATGAAAAATATACCTAATTAATTGAACTAATTCAACTAATTAATTCAACTAAACTAATTCTATTAATTTTCTTACTAAAAATAAGGTAGCTAGTTCTATATAATAAAATGTTAATTAGATAATGAAATCTCATATAACTAAATTAAATATATATCTAACATATAATTTATATCTAATTCATCTAACATTTGACATTAATATCTAACATATGTTCATATATAGGTGAAACATTAAACACTTACTAGTTCTATTAATTCAACTAAATAAACTAGTTCTATTAATTCAACTAAGCATTTACTAAAAATAAACTAGTTCTATTAATTTCTTACTAAAATAAAGTAGGTAGTTCTATATAGTAATATTTTGATTAGATCATCAAATCTCATATACCTAAATTTTCTTACTAAAAATAAACTTGTTCTATTAATTTTCATACTAAAAATAAACTAGTTATATTAATTCAACTAGTTCAAATCTCATATATATATACCTAATTAATATCTAGCTAATTCATCTAAAATTGACATTAATATTTAACATCTTTTCCATATAATTCATCTAGCTAACATTAACATTCTAACATTATTATCTACGTAATTTATCTAACATTAATCTAAACAACAGAAAATAGAAAATAAGTAAAAACAATGTGTGTGTGTGTATGTGTGTGTGTGTATGAGCAGGGGCGACGGCGTACGGGCGGCGGCGGGCGATGCGACGGGGATGGGCGGCGGGCGAGGCGGCGGCGACGGGTGGTGGGGGCGACGGCGGTGACGGCGACGACGGGTGGCAGGGGCGACAGCGGTGACGGTGACGACGGGTGACGGGGGCGACGGCGGTGACGGCGGCGATGGGTGGCGGGGGCGACGACGGTGATGGCGACGACGGGCGGCGGGGGCGGCGCGCGATGGGCGATGGGCGCGGCGAAGAAGTTGGATCGAGAAGAAGTGGTCGATGAAACTGAATTTTTCGTAAGTGCCATATATATAGGAGGGGCCTTTAGTACCGGTTGGAGCCACCAACCAGTACTAAAGGCCAATTTTTGCCAGGCCAAGGGGCGGGAAACGGCCCCTTTAGTACCGCTTCGTGCCACGAACCGGTACTAAAGGCCCAATCATTAGTACCGGTTGGAGCCACCAACCGGTACTAATGGTTGTGCGCTGCCACCGACGGTGCACAATATTTTGGTCCCACCTCGCCGAGCGAAGGGCAGCCGCACTAGTTTATAAACCCAGCCGCGCCTGCTCCTTCGAGCTTCTCTATATATCTGTCTTCTGGGCCTAATTAGGGCGCGCTGCCCTGTGAGTCTGTTGGCCCGTCTGGGCCTGCATTTGCACACCCTAGGTCTGGCAGGCCCACTGGGCAGCGCCCCAACAATTTTTTTATATAGTTTTTTCTTTTCTGCATTATTTATTTTTTTCTATTTATTTTTGAGTAATTTTTTATATAGTTTTTTTTTCTTTTCTGCATTATTTATTTTCTTCTATTTATTTTTGAGTAATTTTTATATAGTTTTATTCTTTTCTGCTTTATTTATTTTCTTCTATTTATTTCTGATTAGTTTTTTTGTGACCCTCTCTACTCTGATACTCCGAAATGATAATACCATTGCAAGTTTCAACATTTTCAGAATTCATTTTGTAGTGATTTTCAATTTCACGGTCATTTAGCTCTCTAAACAATTAGGTAAATGACCGAAAACAACAAATGATGTCAGAACATGTTGGAAATTGATGACGTCGCTTTGAATGCTGCATACTGAACACAAAAGAAGTTCGGAGTTCAAATAAGTTTAAAAAACATTGAAGTGCCCGTGTAACAGATGAGTTCTCGTCCAAAACTCTGATACTCCGAAAGAGTTTGTCCAGTTTGTACACGAAGTACATCCAGTTTTTGCCGTGACCCTCTCTACTCTTTCGCACATGCTATGCGGGTGAAATGATGATACCATGCCAAGTTTCAACATTTTCAGAGTTCATTTTGTAGTGATTTTCAATTTCACGGTCATTTAGCTCTCTAAACAATTAGGTAAATGACCGAAAAACAACAAATGATGTCAGAACATGTTGGAAATTAATGACGTCGCTTTGAATGCTGCATACTGAACACAAAAAGAAGTCCAGAGTTCAAATAAGTTTAAAAAACATTGAAGTGCCCGTGTAACAGATGAGTTCTCGTCTGAAACCCTAATACTCCGAAAGACTTTGTCCGGTTTGTACACGAAGTGCATCCAGTTTTTGCCGTGACCCTCTCTACTCTTTCGCACATGCTATGCGGGTGAAATGATGATACCATGCCAATTTTCAACATTTTCAGAATTCATTTTGTAGTGATTTTCAATTTCACGGCCATTTAGCTCTCTAAACAATTAGGCAAATGACCGAAAAACAACAAATGATGTCAGAACATGTTGGAAATTGATGACGTCGCTTTGAATGCTGCATACTGAACACAAAAAAGTCCGGAGTTCAAATAAGTTATTAAAAATAAAAAAGAGGTGCAATGCTGGTTAATTTGCTTCAAGCCTTTCGGAATAGTGTAGACTGCACTGCACATAGCTTAGTGCAATCTATGCTATTCCGAAAGGCTTGAAGCTAATCAACGTGCAGGTGAGCATTGCGCCTCTTCGTCATTGTCTCTGCACTCACGGCTTATAAACCGCTCATACTGCCTCTCTCTTGGCGAGGTGAGACTAAAAATCAGCTTACTAAGAAACTCTAGTACCGGTTCATGCCATGAACTGGTACTAAAGGTCTTCGTGGGGGCCCCAGCCTGACCACAGCCGCACTGGACTCATTAGTACCGGTTCGTGGCATGAACCGGTACTAAAGGTTGCCCACGAACCGGTACTAATGGTGCCCGCCCGCCTAGCCGTTGGAACCGGCACTAATGGTCACATTAGTGCCGGCTCAAATTCAAACCGGCACTAATGTGCTTCACATTTAACCCTTTTTCTACTAGTGAGAGTTAAAGAACATGCACTCATCACCAAGGATAAACATGATTGATCATACACAAATATCATTGAAATCATCATGCAAGCACACATTAAGGTAGTATGATCAAACACATGATCACAAGAGTATCTCACGGGCAAAACACAAATTGTAGCATAGGAATTTGAACAAGCAAATGATCAAGTAGCAAGAGAGGCAACAAAAGCAAAACACTCTCTCTCGAAGCCTAATGATCTATACACTTTCTCCCCCTTTGGCAACAAGTTACCAAAAAGCTTAAAAATGCATAGTGCTATACGACACTCTAGGCACGATCTCCGAGAGCTCCTAAAGGGGTCTTCTGGCTGGTTTCTCCAGTGTGCGTAGATGGCGTGGAGAGAAGTCCATCTGCAAAAGCTTTAGCAGAGGTCTGTGGAGCTGGAGGAGTTGAAACTGGAGGTGCAATAGTGGCAGTTGCTGCAGGTGCTGAAACAGAAGTCCTGGTGGCACTGACAACTGGCACTGCTGAAGACCTTTGTGCCCTTGGCACTCTCTGAAAGGTATTTGTGGTAGGTTTGTCATTCCTGTCCTCAACTTCTTCCTGGAGCTTCTCCATAGTGGTCTGGATCTCTGTGGCCTTCACATCTAGATCAAGAAATTTTGTCTCAATGATCCTCTCAAGACTCTCTTGATTTTGAGTCAGGGTGGCCAAGCCCTTCTCAATTCTCACGGTAGCCTGAAGAAGATAACTGAGTTGATCTTGCTTGGTCTTGAGCATCATAGTTGAAGCATCTGGTGCACTGGCTGCCTTTACTACTTTTGCAGCCTTTGCTCTTTCTCTCTCTCTCTCTCTCTCTCTCTCTCTCTCCTGAGCTTCTGCACATGTAGGATGAGATGCATCCATGACAATCTCATTGTCCTCAAATTCTGGCATCAGGGGAAGATGCTCTTTATTAAGAAGATATGTCCCTATTCCCATCTTGGAATTGATCAACATCTGTATGTGAGGGGCATATCCACATGATCTCTTCTGATCAACTGCAGTTCTCTTCACTGTTTCCATAATCGGGCTCATCACCTTGAACTTTTGGGGTACATCAAACATGTGGAGCAAGTTGATTGAGTGACCACGGATCATCGTATGATCTCTTGACTTGGGAAAAAGAGTGTGCCTCAAGATGGTGTTGATAGTGGTCAAGCCAGACAACAGATAGTATATTGATCCAAGCTTATGTGTCTCCAAGGCAACATCAGGAATAGTCTTGTAAATGTTTGCCATGGAGTTGTGATCCTTCCTTGGCTTGGCATATACATCAATGTCATTTTCGTCTTCCTTTGGGGCATTGATCAACTTAGCCCAGTCAGAGATTGTAGATTGATATTTTGTTCCTTCAGTCATCCAGACAACCCTTCCGTCTGGGTAGAAGTGAGCAGTGGAATAAAATTGCATGATCATCTCATCATTCCACTTGGTCAACTTCTAACCAACAAACTTGTCCACTTAATTCATCCTGAAGATCTCATGCACTCCTAGAAAGTAGTCCTCATTGTCATCAATGAACTTCCAGTCAACCCACTTCATATCATAGACAATGGGCTTCTTATCCAACAAAATTGTCTCATAGAAGTCCCGCTATTCCTTGGTGTGGAAACGATAGTCTACAACAGTCCTCCTCCTGATAGCATAGGGATCAGTCTGTCTCCATAATCTCAAACCTGCATCCTTTCTTTCCTTCATATTTTCTGCCACTGGATGATCATCACTATGATCTGGAATCTTTGGCTTCAATTTTTTGAGCACTAGTGGCTCATCATCTTCTTCTTTGACCTCAGGCACTGGGGCCTTGTTCTTCTCAGCAGCAGATATGTTCCTTGTTGATCTCTTTGGTGCAGTAGACTTGGAGGCTTGAGCTTGAGTTGGAGGCTTGGGGACTGACTTGGGCTTAGATGGAGCAGCCCTAGTCCTTATGGCATCCCCCATGAGCTTTTGAGTCTTTGGTGGAGGTGCAGATGGCTCTTCCTCCTCCTCCTCCTCCTCTTCATCTGATTCTCTCATCATAGAAGGTTTGTCGATGACTGGCAATGGTATTTTTGACTCTCTCCTTCCTCTTCTTTCCTCAAGCAGCCTCTTCTTCTCTTGGTTCAAGAGTGAACTCCATAGTTTCTTGAGTGGAGGCTCTGGCTTTAGACATAGGATTTCTCTTAGCAGGAGCCTTCTTCTGCATTCCAGGCTTGGTGGTAGCAACATACTTCTTCTTGAGCACCTTTTTCTTGGAGGTCACCTCCTCCTCAATGACAAAATCATCATCCTCATATTCTGAAGTTATCTTCTTCCTTTGCCTAGTTGCTGCCTTAGGCAAGTTGCTGGGTGTGCTTCTGCTTCCATCATCATAGCTGATGTTGGAGGGACTAGTGCCCTCATTGAGATTTAATTTCTCTTCAGACCTGCTCTGGCTGTCACTGCCCTCTGACATTGCTGAAGCTGACCCTATGAATAGTTGGGTATAGATAGACTGGATGGGCATCACAAAGTACAACTATTTTGCAAAAATATTGAGACTCAAACTTAATTTTAGTTTTCCGCAGAAAGCATTTCGGAGCTACTGATTTGACAAACATGGTGACACCGAAGCATTAACAGAATCTAAACATGTAGTTTTGGTTGGACCGAAATGCAGTTCGGTGACACCAAGATGCTAGGGTTTCACAGAGTAAGTGATTTTGGTCACACTGATCAGTACACTTCGGTCAGACCGAGTTGTACTTGTGCAATGGCCAGAGCCAAATCGGTGAGACCGAGATCCTCACATCAGTCCGTCCGAGATGAGTTCGGCGGAAACCTAACCCTAAGTTGTTTTTGCATCAAATATATTCTAATGGATTCTTTTGGTAGATATATTGATCTCATTCGTGGGAAGAACAATGGCAAAGATCTCTGTGCAAGAATCGGAATAATAGAGCGCACAAAGAGGCCAAGTCCGTACCCTAACTTGCAACGAACTTGCTACAGCAACAACGGCCGTGAGAATCCCGTTGACGATGATGGAGACCAGCGACAAGAGGCACTAGCGACGACGGCGAAGATCCGGAGACCAAAGGGGCGACGGAGCTGGGAGGCGCAGACGAGTTGTTTGGAGGATTACAAATTTTCAACCCGTGGTATATATACCCAGTCACTGTCGGTGTGACCGAGTGGAACAACTCAGTGGCACCGAGATGCAAAACTGCTAGCAGTTGCTGCAACTCGGTGTGACTGAATTGTTCAAATCGGTTGCACCAAGATGAAAACCTAGATCAACTTAAAGATTTCAGTGAGACCGATTGGGAGTGAGTTGGTCTGACCGAAATGCATTAAGAGGTTTTGGAAGTTAAGCCCTTGACAGATCGGTGGCTCCGAGTGCTCCTCACCCGGAGGGTCCGAATTCGACTTTACAATCTTTGTGATGTAGCATGAATAGAGTTCGAGACGAGAAAATCATAGATAGCTAGATGAACTACTTAGGCATTCTTGTCCATCCATTTGGCAAGAAGAAAAACCAAACAATCAAAGCAACAAATGGATGTCCTCGAATGGAAAAAATTATGCAGACAACATGCTCACACAATAAGATAGCAAATAAAACATGTGGCAAAGTATGCACAAACACTCTAGCATCTATCAAGCAATTGGCGATGACTAGGTCATCTATATATGAGTATATTGACTGAGGAGTCGAATGAGAACATTTGATCATAGGTCATACTCATTGTTTAAGCACACGTGGGGTTACCACTTTTACATAAACCATTGTTGTGTTCACACCATTAGTGTTGCTTTAGCTCAATTCTTAGAGCAAAGGTCCCCTAGATGTGATATCCCTCCTTCAGAGGGATGAACTAACCTTGGGTTTTGTTGATGATGACTTCATGTAGGTGTTGAAGATGTGGATGCTCAATGTTGATGTAGATCATTTGGAGCAATCCATTGGAGTGAGTTGCACTTTCAATACCTACATGGGTTAGTCCCACAAGGATATCCATGGACATAGAGTGAAACACACATATGATGATGTCCATGAAAGCATTAGGTTACCTTGTCCCTTGTCTTATCGACAAGAGGGTTTGTGACTCCTTGAACTAGTGCAAGATATGGAAGTTTATTGCACTTGTCCTCGCCAAAATGAATATGAGTGAAGTATGTTGGCGGAGTCACCCTCAAGAACTCTTTAGTTCTTCTTCTTTGGGACCCACATCAACTTGATGGGAGTCCTTGGAGTTGTAGTCGTACTTGATGAAGTAGAAGTTGATGTAGTCTTCGGAACCCACTTGACCAAGGCCTTTGGAGCTTCTTCAAATGAGTCAATCTCTTCTCGAAGCTTGTCCTTGCCTTTTAGCTTGTGGTATTGTGGTGGAGGATCATCTTGAGCTTGTGTCCCCTTGAAAGAAGTGGGGTCATACTGAAGGAAATATGCCCTAGAGGCAATAATAAAGTTATTATAATTTTCCTTATATCATGATAAATGTTTATTATTCATGCTAGAATTGTATTAACCGGAAACACAATACATGTGTGAATACATAGGCAAACAGAGTGTCACTAGTATGCCTCTACTTGACTAGCTCGTTAATCAAAGATGGTTATGTTTCCTAACCATGGACAAAGAGTTGTTATTTGATTAACGGGATCACATCATTAGGTGAATGATCTGATTGACATGACCCATTCCATTAGCTTAGCACCCCGATCGTTTAGTATGTTGCTATTACTTTCTTCATGACTTATACATGTTCCTATGACTATGAGATTATGCAACTCCCGTTTACCGGAGGAACACTTTGTGTGCTACCAAACGTCACAACGTAACTGGGTGATTATAAAGGAGCTCTACAGGTGTCTCCAAAGGTACATGTTGGGTTGGCGTATTTCAAGATTAGGATTTGTCAGTCCGATTGTCGGAGAGGTATCTCTGGGCCCTCTCGGTAATGCACATCACATAAGCCTTGCAAGCATTGCAACTAATGAGTTAGTTGTGAGATGATGTATTACAGAACGAGTAAAGAGACTTGCCGGTAACGAGATTGAACTAGGTATTGAGATACCGACGATCGAATCTCGGGCAAGTAACATACCGATGACAAAGGGAACAACGTATGTTGTTATGCGGTCTGACCGATAAAGATCTTCGTAGAATATGTAGGAGCCAATATGGGCATCCAGGTCCCGCTATTGGTTATTAACCGGAGACGTGTCTCGGTCATGTCTACATTGTTCTCGAACCATAGGATCCGCACGCTTAACGTTACGATGACAGTTTCATTATGAGTTTATGCATTTTGATGTACCGAAGTTTGTTCGGAGCCCGGATGTGATCATGGACATGACGAGGAGTCTCGAAATGGTCGAGACATAAAGATCGATATATTGGAAGCCTATATTTGGATATCGGAATCGTTCCGGGTGAAATCGGGATTTTACCGGAGTACCGGGAGGTTACCGGAACCCCCCGAGGGGTTATTGGGCCTACATGGGCCTTAAGGGAGAAGAGGAAAGGAGGCAAGAGGTGGCCGCGCGCCCCTACCCTTCCTAGTCCGAATAGGACAAGGGAAGGGGGGCGGCGCCCCCCCTTTCCTTTCCCTCTTCCTCCTCTTTTCCCCCTTCTCCTTCTCCAACTAGGAAAGAAGGGAGTCCTACTCCCGATGGGAGTAGGACTCCCCCTTGGCGCGCCCCTCCTTGGCCGGCCGCCCCCTACCCTTGGCTCCTTTATATACGGGGGCAGGGGGCACCCTAGAACACACAAGTTGATCTTCGTGATCGTTCCTTAGCCATGTGCGGTGCCCCCTCCACGATATTACACCTCGGTCATATTGTAGCGGTGCTTAGGCGAAGCCCTGCGACAGTTGAACATCAAGATCGTCACCACGCCGTCGTGCTGACGGAACTCATCCCCGAAGCTTTGCTGGATTGGAGCCCGGGGATCGTCATCGAGCTGAACGTGTGCCAAGAACTCGGAGGTGCCGGAGTAACGGTGCTTGGATCGGTCGGACTGTGAAGACGTACGACTACATCAACCATGTTGTGCTAACGCTTCCATTGTCGATCTACAAGGGTACGTAGATCACACTCTCCCCTCTCGTTGCTATGCATCACCATGATCTTGCGTGTGCGTAGGATTTTTTTTTTAAATTACTACGTTACCAAACAGTGGTATCAGAGCCTAGGTTTTATATGTTGATGTTATATGCACGAGTAGAACACAAGTGAGTTGTGGGCAATATAAGTCATACTGCTTACCAGCATGTCATGCTTTGGTTCGGCGGTATTGTTGGACGAAGTGGCCCGGACCAACATTACGCGTACGCTTATGCGAGACCGGTTCTCCCGACGTGCTTTGCACAAAGGTGGCTAGCGGGTGACAGTTTCTCCAACTTTAGTTGAACCGAGTGTGGCTACGCCCGGTCCTTGCGAAGGTTAAAACAGCACCAACTTAAAAAACTATCGTTGTGGTTTTGATGCGTAGGTAAGATTGGTTCTTGCTTAAAGCCTGTAGCAGCCACGTAAAACTTGCAACAACAAAGTAGAGGACGTCTAACTTGTTTTTGCAGGGAATGTTGTGATGTGATATGGTCAAGACATGATGCTAAATTTTATTGTATGAGATGATCATGTTTTGTAACCGAGTTATCGGCAACTGGCAGGAGCCATATGGTTGTCGCTTTATTGTATGCAATGCAATCGCGCTGTAATGCTTTACTTTATCATTAAGCGGTAGCGATAGTCGTGGAAGCATAAGATTGGCGAGACAACAACGATGCTACGATGGAGATCAAGGTGTCGCGCCGGTGACGATGGTGATCATGACGGTGCTTCGAAGATGGAGATCACAAGCACAAGATGATGATGGCCATATCATATCACTTATATTGATTGCATGTGATGTTTATCTTTTATGCATCTTATCTTGCTTTGATTGATGGTAGCATTATAAGATGATCTCTCACTAATTATCAAGAAGTGTTCTCCCTGAGTATGCACCATTGTGAAAGTTCTTCGTGCTGAGACACCACGTGATGATCGGGTGTGATAGGCTCTATGTTCAAATACAACGGGTGCAAAACAGTTGCACACGCGGAATACTCAGGTTATACTTGACGAGCCAAGCATATACAGATATGGCCTCGGAACACGGAGACCGAAAGGTCGAGCGTGAATCATATAGTAGATATGATCAACATAGTGATGTTCACCAATGAAACTACTCCATCTCACGTGATGATCGGACATGGTTTAGTTGATTTGGATCACGTAATCACTTAGAGGATTAGAGGGATGTCTATCTAAGTGGGAGTTCTTTAAGTAATATGATTAATTGAACCTAAATTTATCATGAACTTAGTACCTGATAGTATCTTGCTTATTTATGTTTGATTGTAGATAGATGGCCCGTGCTGTTGTTCCGTTGAATTTTAATGCGTTCCTTGAGAAAGCTAAGTTGAAAGATGATGGTAGCAATTACACGGACTGGGTCCGTAACTTGAGGATTATCCTCATTGCTGCACAGAAGAATTACGTCCTGGAAGCACCGCTGGGTGCCAGGCCTGCTGCTGGAGCAACACCAGATGTTATGAACGTCTGGCAGAGCAAAGCTGATGACTACTCGATAGTTCAGTGTGCCATGCTTTACGGCTTAGAATCGGGACTTCAACGACGTTTTGAACGTCATGGAGCATATGAGATGTTCCAGGAGTTGAAGTTAATATTTCAAGCAAATGCCCGGATTGAGAGATATGAAGTCTCCAATAAGTTCTATAGCTGCAAGATGGAGGAGAACAGTTCTGTCAGTGAGCATATACTCAAAATGTCTGGGTATAATAATCACTTGATTCAATTGGGAGTTAATCTTCCAGATGATTGCGTCATTGACAGAATTCTCCAATCACTGCCACCAAGCTACAAGAGCTTCGTGATGAACTATAATATGCAAGGGATGAATAAGACTATTCCCGAGCTCTTCGCAATGCTGAAAGCTGTGGAGGTAGAAATCAAGAAGGAGCATCAAGTGTTGATGGTCAACAAGACCACTAGTTTCAAGAAAAAGGGCAAAGGGAAGAAGAAGGGGAACTTCAAAAAGAACAGCAAGCAAGTTGCTGCTCAAGAGAAGAAACCCAAACCTGGACCTAAGCCTGAAACTGAGTGCTTCTACTGCAAGCAGACTGGTCACTGGAAGCGGAACTGCCTCAAGTATTTGGCGGATAAGAAGGATGGCAAGGTGAACAAAGGTATATGTGATATACATGTTATTGATGTGTACCTTACTAATGCTCGCAGTAGCACCTGGGTATTTGATACTGGTTCTGTTGCTAATATTTGCAACTCGAAACAGGGACTACGGATTAAGCGAAGATTGGCTAAGGAAGAGGTGACGATGCGCGTGGGAAATGGTTCCAAAGTCGATGTGATCGCAGTCGGCACGCTACCTCTACATCTACCTTCGGGATTAATATTAGACCTAAATAATTGTTATTTGGTGCCAGCGTTAAGCATGAACATTATATCTGGATCTTGTTTGATGCGAGACGGTTATTCATTTAAATCAGAGAATAATGGTTGTTCTATTTACATGAGTAATATCTTTTATGGTCATGCACCCTTAAAGAGTGGTCTATTCTTATTAAATCTCGATAGTAGTGAAACACATATTCATAGTGTTGAAACCAAAAGATGCAGAGTTGATAATGATAGTGCAACTTATTTGTGGCACTGCCGTTTAGGTCATATCGGTATAAAGCGCATGAAGAAACTCCATACTGATGGGCTTTTGGAACCACTTGATTATGAATCACTTGGTACTTGCGAACCGTGCCTTATGGGTAAGATGACAAAAACACCGTTCTCCGGTACTATGGAGAGAGCAACAGATTTGTTGGAAATCATACACACAGATGTATGTGGTCCGATGAATGTTGAGGCTCGTGGCGGATATCGTTATTTTCTCACCTTCACAGATGACTTAAGCAGATATGGGTATATCTACTTAATGAAACACAAGTCTGAGACGTTTGAAAAGTTCAAAGAATTTCAGAGTGAAGTTGAAAATCATCGTAACAAGAAAATAAAATTCCTACGATCTGATCGTGGAGGAGAATATTTGAGTTACGAGTTTGGTGTACATTTGAAACAATGTGGAATAGTTTCGCAACTCACGCCACCCGGAACACCACAGCGTAATGGTGTGTCCGAACGTCGTAATCGTACTTTACTAGATATGGTGCGATCTATGATGTCTCTTAATGATTTACCGCTATCATTTTGGGGATATGCTCTAGAGACGGCCGCATTCACGTTAAATAGGGCACCATCAAAATCCGTTGAGACGACGCCTTATGAACTGTGGTTTGGCAAGAAACCAAAGTTGTCGTTTCTGAAAGTTTGGGGCTGTGATGCTTATGTGAAAAAGCTTCAACCTGATAAGCTCGAACCCAAATCGGAAAAATGTGTCTTCATAGGATATCCAAAGGAAACTATTGGATACACCTTCTATCACAGATCCGAAGGCAAGACTTTTGTTGCTAAATTCGGAAACTTTCTAGAGAAGGAGTTTCTCTCAAAAGAAGTGAGTGGGAGGAAAGTAGAACTTGACGAGGTAATTGTACCTACTCCCTTATTGGAAAGTAATACATCACAGAAACCTGTTTCTGTGACACCTACACCAATTAGTGAGGAAGCTAATGATAATAATCATGAAACTTCAGAACAAGATACTACTGAACCTCGTAGATCAACCAGAATGAGATCCGCGCCAGAGTGGTACGGTAATCCTGTTCTGGAAGTCATGCTATTAGATCATGATGAACCTACGAACTATGAAGAAGCGATGGTGAGCCCAGATTCCGCAAAATGGCTTGAAGCCATGAAATCTGAGATGGGATCCATGTATGAGAACAAAGTATGGACTTTGGTTGACTTGCCCAATGATCGGCAAGCAATTGAGAATAAATGGATCTTCAAAAAGAAGACTGACACTGACGGTAATATTACTATCTACAAAGCTCAACTTGTCGCAAAAGGTTTTCGGCAAGTTCAAGGGATTGACTACGATGAGACCTTCTCACCGTAGCGATGCTTAAGTCTGTCCGAATCATGTTAGCAATTGCCGCATTTTATGATTATGAAATTTGGCAGATGGATGTCAAAACTGCATTCCTGAACGGATTTCTGGAAGAAGAGTTGTATATGATGCAACCAGAAGGTTATGTCGATCCAAAGGGAGCTAACAAAGTGTGCAAGCTCCAGCGATCCATTTATGGACTGGTGCAAGCCTCTCGGAGTTGGAATAAATGCTTTTATAGTATGATCAAAGCATTTGGTTTTATACAGACTTTTGGAGAAGCCTGTATTTACAAGAAAGTGAGTGGGAGCTCTGTAGCATTTCTGATATTATATGTGGATGACATATTACTAATTGGAAATGATATGGAATTTCTGGATAGCATAAAGGGATACTTGAATAAGAGTTTTTCAATGAAAGACCTCGGTGAAGCTGCTTACATATTAGGCATTAAGATCTATAGAGATAGATCAAGACGCTTAATTGGACTTTCACAAAGCACATACCTTGACAAAATTTTGAAGAAGTTCAAAATGGATCAAGCAAAGAAAGGGTTCTTGCCTGTGTTACAAGGTGTGAAGTTGAGTCAGACTCAATGCCCGACCACTGTAGAAGATAGAGAGAAAATGAAAGATGTTCCCTATGCTTCAGCCATAGGCTCTATCATGTATGCAATGCTGTGTACCAGACCTGATGTGTGCCTTGCTATAAGTCTAGCAGGGAGGTACCAAAGTAATCCAGGAGTGGATCACTGGACAGCGGTCAAGAACATCCTGAAATACCTGAAAAGGACTAAGGATATGTTTCTCATTTATGGAGATGACAAAGAGCTAATCGTAAATGGTTATGTTGATGCGAGATTTGACACTGATCCGGACGATTCTAAATCACAAACCGGATACGTGTTTACATTAAACGGTGGAGCTGTCAGTTGGTGCAGTTCTAAACAAAGCGTCGTGGCGGGATCTACGTGTGAAGCGGAGTACATAGCTGCTTCGGAAGCAGCAAATGAAGGAGTCTGGATGAAGGAGTTCATATCCGATCTAGGTGTCATACCTAGTGCATCGGGTCCAATGAAAATCTTTTGTGACAATACTGGTGCAATTGCCTTGGCAAAGGAATCCAGATTTCACAAGAGAACCAAGCACATCAAGAGACGCTTCAATTCCATCCGGGATCTAGTCCAGGTGGGAGACATAGAGATTTGCAAGATACATACGGATCTGAATGTAGCAGACCCGTTGACTAAGCCTCTTCCACGAGCAAAACATGATCAGCACCAAGGCTCCATGGGTGTTAGAATCATTACTGTGTAATCTAGATTATTGACTCTAGTGCAAGTGGGAGACTGAAGGAAATATGCCCTAGAGGCAATAATAAAGTTATTATTTATTTCCTTATATCATGATAAATGTTTATTATTCATGCTAGAATTGTATTAACCGGAAACATAATACATGTGTGAATACATAGACAAACAGAGTGTCACTAGTATGCCTCTACTTGACTAGCTCGTTAATCAAAGATGATTATGTTTCCTAACCATGGACAAAGAGTTGTTATTTGATTAACGGGATCACATCATTAGGTGAATGACCTGATTGACATGACCCATTCCATTAGCTTAGCACCCGATCGTTTAGTATGTTGCTATTGCTTTCTTCATGACTTATACATGTTCCTATGACTATGAGATTATGCAACTCCCGTTTACCGGAGGAACACTTTGTGTGCTACCAAATGTCACAACGTAACTGGGTGATTATAAAGGAGCTCTATAGGTGTCTCCAAAGGTACATGTTGGGTTGGCGTATTTCAAGATTAGGATTTGTCACTCCGATTGTCGGAGAGGTATCTTTGGGCCCTCTCGGTAATGCACATCACATAAGCCTTGCAAGCATTGCAACTAATGAGTTAGTTGTGAGATGATGTATTACGGAACGAGTAAAGAGACTTGCCGGTAACGAGATTGAACTAGGTATTGAGATACCGACGATCGAATCTCGGGCAAGTAACATACCGATGACAAAGGGAACAACGTATGTTGTTATGCGGTCTGACCGATAAAGATCTTCGTAGAATATGTAGGAGCCAATATGGGCATCCAGGTCCCGCTATTGGTTATTGACCGGAGACGTGTCTCGATCATGTCTACATTGTTCTCGAATCGTAGGGTCCGCACGCTTAACGTTACGATGACAGTTTCATTATGAGTTTATGCATTTTGATGTACCGAAGTTTGTTCGGTGTCCCGAATGTGATCATGGACATGACGAGGAGTCTCGAAATGGTCGAGACATAAAGATCGATATATTGGAAGCCTATATTTGGATATCGGAATCGTTCCGGGTGAAATCGGGATTTTACCGGAGTACCGGGAGATTACCGGAACCCCCGGGGGGTTATTGGGCCTACATGGGCCTTAAGGGAGAAGAGGAAAGGAGGCAAGAGGTGGCCGCACGCCCCTCCCCTTCCTAGTCCGAATAGGACAAGGGAAGGGGGGCGGCGCCCCCCCTTTCCTTTCCCTCTTCCTCCTCTTTTCCGCCTTCTCCTTCTCCAACTAGGAAAGAAGGGAGTCCTACTCCCGGTGGGAGTAGGACTCCCCCTTGGCGTGCCCCTCCTTGGTCGGCCGCCCCCTCCCCTTGGCTCCTTTATATACGGGGGCAGGGGGCACCCTAGAACACACAAGTTGATCTTCGTGATCGTTCCTTAGCCGTGTGCGGTGCCCCCCTCCATGATATTACACCTCGGTCATATTGTAGCGGTGCTTAGGCGAAGCCCCGCGACAGTTGAACATCAAGATCGTCACCACGCCATCGTGCTGACGGAACTCATCCCCGAAGCTTTGCTGGATCGGAGCCCGGGGTTCGTCATCGAGCTGAACGTGTGCCAAGAACTCGGAGGTGCCGGAGTAACGGTGCTTGGATCGGTCGGACCATGAAGACGTACGACTACATCAACCACGTTGTGCTAACGCTTCCGTTGTCGATCTACAAGGGTACCTAGATCACACTCTCCCCTCTCGTTGCTATGCATCACCATGATCTTGCGTGTGCGTAGGAATTTTTTTGAAATTACTACGTTACCAAACACATACTTCTCTTGTTGAGGAACAAACTTCGTCTTGGGGTATTGATTTTCTTCCCATTCAACTCCATTTGCATTGAACTTTTGTTCAAAACCAACATCTTGATTCTTCCGGCACCTTCCTTGCTTGCGTACAATTTCCTAAAATTGCTTACTTCCAGCAAGGCTCTTGTAAACACCTTTCTCTATAATTCCCTTTAATAAGCTATTTTCTTTCTCAAGTGTAACTTGGCTAAGAGAATCATTAGTGGAATCAAGAGAACTACTAGCACTACTGCAGGATGCTGCTAACGTGACACTACGATCAGAGACCCTTTGACTAAATTGTGTGTGATGCATTAATCGCAAACAGGGATGTAAAAAACCGTCAAAAAAGATGCAAAACATTTGCGATGGCGGAGACATCAAACACGGTTCAGATTTTAGTTACATGTGCGATGCAGGCTATACGGTTGATCCATAAGAACTGTTTGCGATGAGTCAGAACAACATAAACGAGCAGCCATATCAATGTGTGTGCTATATACGGCATACAATTCACTCTGATGAACTGTTTGCGATGATTGAGGTGAACACAAACGATTCGGCGTAACAAGATGTGTGTGATATGCAGCATATAGTTCACATAGATGAACTGTTTGTGATGAGCCAAAAGAACACAAACGATTTGTGTAAACAAGATGTGTGTGATACACAGCAAACAACCCACTTGGATGAACTGTTTGCGATGAGAAATTATAACACAGACGGTTACTATAGTTAGTTCGTGTGCGATTCTGTTCGTACAAAAAACTTTGAAAAATGCAAACTAGTTTCTTGCGATGGCTAGGAGTATCGCACATGATGCGTCTGTGAGTACTCATGTACGATGATTAGTAAGTTACACATATGTTTCCTTATGTTAACACGTGTGTGATAAATAACACGTGGTACCGCATACGGTATTCGGTTTGTGTGTGTGCTCCACTTAGTCTTCCCGTGCTCCACATGGGTGAATTGTAAAATCCACGCCTCTTCCCTCATCGGTTTCCCGCCACCAGCTAATGGCTTGCTGCATATAACCTAGGCGGCAACGCACCATCGCGACACTCTGCACAGATCTAGTCCTCACCCATCTACCATTAGTTATTCCAAGCATGCCAGGCAACAACCAAAGCTTCGACGTCAACTCCTACCCGCGTTACATCTTCGGCAAGGAGAACGAGCCGGAGCAGGTTGGGGAGCAAGAGCTTCATCGGCCGGTGCAGGCACCATGGCCCATTGGCAGCGATATCGGCGTGACAGTCCTTGGGCGCACAATCGACATATTGCAGAGGAGGTGTGATGAGAAGTTTGCCATCCATCGTGCAAAAGATCTAGAGCTGCTCGGCGGCACAATCGACGACCCACCCGAAGAGCCGCTGTCACCAGTGCTCATCGAGAGCCTAATGACCCGCAAGGAATGGGTAGAGGACCTCTGCGATTCAGTCAAGACACAGGAAGCCCGCGGCTTCATCATTGCCCGCGGTGGCCGTGTCAACCTCGATCCCGATGATGTGGTGGCCAGGCTCGAGCGCATCCTTGGCAGAGTTGACGTCCCCGACAAAGTAGAACATCGCCAACGTGATATCTTGAGGATGTAGGCGATGGACGGAATTTGCTACCAGGCTAGAGACATGGAAATGGAGCGGTTCTACGGAGATATCATGCACGTGATTGCACGCTGTCAAGCTGTTTTGGAAGAGGCCCAGCAGCTCCAAGAGCCTCCCAACGCCAGTAGCTCCGTAAGCAGAGGCGGGTCGGGACACTTGGAGTGAACGGCCGCAAGGGTGCTATGTTGATCATGGAGTTCGAGAAGACCGTCATCGGAAGGCCGCCAGCTCAACCTTTTAGCCTATATTTTATTATAATTGTATGCATATGCAGGTCCTGAGTGTTCTGGGCCTTGCCGCATGTGTCATTTTAAATTACCCTGAATATGTAAGACAATTATTAACCATTGCCATTGTAAATTTGCCTCAACAGCTAGCAGAGCGCGTGTAGGGACGCCAGAGCAGAGCGCGCCGCGGCCGCCTCAATGGCGACCAAAACGCGCGGGCGGACGCGAGCAGAGCGCGCCGCGGCCACCTCAACGACGAGCAACCACGTGGTCAACCTTCTGGCACCTCGTGGGAGGCACGACGACACATCCATAGGACACGATGGTGATATCTTGACTGTGTGTGATAGTGCGCAGACACATACACGTACATCCGAGAATGTGGGTCCGCGTTTCGGGCTTCCGATGCGTGCATACAGTTGATCCAAAAGAACTGTTTGTGATGAGCTAGAACAACAGACCAGGCTTTGTAGGCCCAGAACCATCAATAAATTTTGACATTGTTTCTCGTCACATTGCAGATTACAACGCAATAAGTAATTGCAAATCCGTTCACACCTATCAAACTAGTATGTGTTCACACTTAGCACCGGACTATAAAAACTACCCACTCGAAAATTACTTCACAGTTCCTCTCCTCATCACCCACACAACTGGTCTTTCCTATCAAGTTGTTCTGCCATAACTGGTAGGGGGAGTTTAAGGTGGACATATAACCAGGAAGCAAAGACCAAGGCCGCGGAAGCACTAGAGAGGTCCCGCAGCGAAGCGACAGCTACAGAAGAGATGTCCCAGCGTGCCGTGGAGCCCTTGAACGAGCTCTCACGGGCACGCAAGGGCTCTTAGAAGCCCACTCGCCGCGTCGGTGATCGCGACAAGATGGCATTGCTGAAGTCCTTGGCCGATGATGATGACATTCTCGTTGCCCTCATTAAGCAGCAGGAGCTGGTCGACGACTTGATGAAGCTACTCGAGATCAGCGATGCCTCAGTTGACAAGGCGACCGACCTCGTCGAGCAACTCATGGGTGACAATGTGAAGCTCCTCAAGGCTCTCGCCGAGAAGGAGGAGGCTGCCGGCTGGAAGATGCTGCATGAGCAGAGTAGTGCCTCGGGGATGACGCTGATAGCGGTCATCGAGGAACTGATGGGTTACTTGAGGAAGCTCCAGATCGAGCATGAGCAGGAGGTGGAGGAATCTGTGGCTGCTTTCAAGCAAAGTCGTGAGGAATTGAAGAAGGAGCTAGAGGATGTCCTCGCCCGACAATCCATCGACGAGTAGTGACAGTAGTGACTCAGATCGTTGTCTGTGATTTCCTTCTTCTCTTGCCCCCATGTCTTCCGGGCTTTGGCGCCTGCGGCATTTTAAATTATCTGGGATATGTAAGACTATTATTATCTGCGCCATTGTAAATTAGTCATTGTATTATCCGTTGCCATTTTATTTGTCGTCGTATTATCCATTGCCATATGTGGCAATTTAAATTAGGCCGGAATACGAGTTGAAAACACGAACAAAGCAAATGCTGCCATGGGATCGCAAGCAAACACCCTCCGTCCAGGTGGTTTAATTAACCCATTAATGGAGAAGTTGTGACCGAGGTGGGCGGCGGCTGGTGCATGGAGGTCAAAGAGCTTGCTTCCCGGTGAGCATGGGCGGCCTTGCTGCTCGCACATGTCCCGTCGAGCCTGTGAGGTGGACGATGCACGTGTCTCGTCGAGCCTGCACGATGGACTTCTCGCACTCGTCCTGTCTAATTAAACAGCTACATTTACGCCACCGAGTATGGTTAAATTTTGACACAGTTCATATAATACAACCATTTGCGATATTAATGTGTCAGCTATTTGTTTCAAAAAGAACTTCATTGGCTATTAATGTGTGCACCTTGTCTCAAACTGGACGATTTTTTTACCACGGCATATATGTGCCATGTCATGAAACCATGCCAAGTTTCGTGTTTTTTGGTGAGTTTTTGATTTGCTGGGATTTAAAAACCAAGATTCTCAATGTTTCAGGACGATGAGAAGTTTGTAATTCATTCCCATTCCTTAAATCAGACCTAAACATGCACCCAATGACACATGTACATTTCCCATCCATTTTGCTTCACTGTAGCATGTGCTTGTAGTTCAAATTTGAATTATGGACTACATTAAATGCCTAGAAAACTTAATTAATATATACAATGGCCAAAGGAACCTTGAACGGTTTCAAATTTCGGCAGGACACTCTTGTTATTCTATGTTGCCTGTAGAAAACAAAGTTCAAGGCGAGAAGAGGCAACGATTATCGTTTCGCCCACAAGAGGGGCATGTTTCCCTACCGAAACCACGAGGGTTGCGAGAAACTTCGGTTTGTAAGAGGCTTGTAATATAGCTTCGCCCAAATTGGATAATTATATATACCATGTAGTGACACCATGCCAAGTTTCATGATTTCCTGGTGAGTTTTGGATTTATAGAGATTTAAAAGCCGAGATTCACAATGTTCGTGGCCAAACCAGGACGGCGAGACGGTTGAATTCATTCCCATTTGTTCCATGGGACCTAAACATGCACCCCGAGGACACACGTATGTTTTTCTAGCCATTTTGGTGCACTGGAGCATGTATTTGTAGTTCGGATTTGAATTATGGACATTAAATGCCTAGAAAACTCAATTAATGAATAAAAAGGTCAAACAAACCCTGAATAATTTCAAAGTTCAGCGCAAATCTCCCGTTGTTCCGTGTTGCGTGTAGAAGAAAATACGAGGCTAGAAGATGGAGCAGTTATCATTTGGCCCACAAGGGGACACGTTTCCCTATCGAAACCATGAGGGTTCTTGCTACAGGCTCCGGTTTGTAAAAGGTTTGTAATAAAGCTTGGCCCAAATTGATAATGTTTTTACCACGACATATATGTGCCATGACGTGACACCATGCCACCTTTGATTACTTTCTGGTGAGTTTAGGATTTATGGGGATTTAAAAACCGAGATTCCAAATGTTTGAGGACGAGCCAGGACGCCGATACGGTTGTAATTCGTTTCCATTCCTGGCATGGGACCTAAAAATGCACCCAAGGACACATGTATAATTTTTCTAGCCATTTTGGTGAACTGGAGCATGTATTTGAAGTTCAGATTTGAATTATGGACATTAAATGCCTAGGAAACTCAATTAGTGTATAAAAAGGCCAAACGAACCCTGAATAAGTTTAAATTTCAGCATGGATATCATGTTGTTCCATGTTGCCCGTAGAAGAAATACAAGGCGAAAAGAGGTAGTGATTACGTTTCACCCACAAGGGGAACATGTTTCCCTATCGGAACCATGAGGCTTCTTTGAGAGAAGCTCCAGTTTGTAAGAGGTTTGTACTACCTCCGTTTCAGTTTACAAGTCCTATGCGTATACCTAGGTTACTAATTTTATCCCCCTAATATAAACTATATAATACAAAAATTATACCGTATGAAAATAGAACATCTGAAGTTTATATTGATATATGTTTTGAAATATATGACTTGTATTAGGTTGGTCAAATTGATGACCTAGGAGTACGCGCGCACCCTGCAAACTGAGAGAGAGGTAGTAATAAAGCTTGGCCCAAATTGGACAATGTCTTTACCACGACATATATGTGCCATGATGTGACACCATGCCAACTTTCATGACTTTCTGGTGAGTTTAGGATTTACGGGGATTTAAAAACCGAGATTCCAAATGTTTGAGGACGAGCCAGGACACCGGTACGGTTGTAATTCGTTCCCATTCCTGGCATGGTACCTAAACATGCACCCAAGGACACATGTATAATTTTTCTAGCCATTTTGGTGAACTGGAGCATGTATTTGAAGTTCAAATTTGAATTATGGACATTAAATTCCTAGGAAACTCAATTGGTGTATAAAAAGGCCAAACGAACCCTGAATAAGTTTATATTTCAGCACAGATATCCTGTCGTTCCATGTTGCCCGTAGAAGAAAATACAAGGCGAAAAGAGACAGTGATTATCGTTTCACCGACAAGGGGGACACATTTCCCTACCGGAACCACGAGCTTCTTTGAGAGAACCTCTGGTTTGTAAGAGGCTTGTAATAAAACTTGCGCCAAAATGAATGAAAAAAATTCCTCGACATATATGTGCCATGTCGTGACACCATGCCAAGTTTCACGATTTTCGCATGAGTTTTGGATTTACGGGGATTTACAAACCGAGATTCTTCTCACGAAATGTTCTCAAATAGGACACGGTTCACTCACGAAAGCCATGTACCTACCAAACCGTGACTGATGCCCCCTCCCCCCTGTTGCGAGCACGATCTGAGTCGTGCGTTCTGATTAGCCAGAACCCAAACCCCACGGATCGCACGTCTGCACCGCTGGATGCTCCCAGATCGAACGGCAACCCTCAGCCCTTTCGACAACACATGCAGTACATGGGTAAGTACTGTGCGCATGCGTCGTGCTAGATCGCACTTCCTTCTCTACTATGTTTTCTAAACAGGCTACTGTTTCTCGCCACTCCTCTCATCGGTTTCCCGCAACTTCTCCCATCGTTTTCCCGCTACCAGTGTCGGTGCCCATTGAAGGCTAGGCGGTGACACACCGGCCATGTAAATATCGCACACAGTTTCTAAAAGCACAAGTGTGTGTTATATGAGGGAGTAGGTCCCATAGGGTGACCAGCGTGAAACGCCTTAAAGGCAAGGAGGCAATTCCTATCAGCAAGTGGCTGCTTCCCATCTGCTAGCCTAGTCGAATAGAACGCAAAAGTTAAGCGTGCTCAGGCTAGAGTAGTCCAAGGATGGGTGACCCTGTGGGAAGTTGCTAATTTGTAGACTATGTTTTTATTGATAGACCAGCTAGAAATATAAAAACAAACTACATGCCTTGAGCATTGTAATAATCGGCGGTTCCGCCACTTTTCCTTATTATCATACACGCATATTCTTATTGGACCGTGCGCGATCTTGGGCACTCCCGTCCCGCATCAATTCCTTTACCCCAATTTTAATAGCCGCCGTACTTCAGTCATCGCCCACACTCCTCCAACACCGACCTTATAGTAAAATTGTAGTAGCCGAGGCATTTGAACTATCGCCCTCCCTCGTCCACCACCATCTCCACCCACCATTACTAAAAAAATTAGTAGTCGTGGCGTATCCTCAAACACCACCCTCCATAGTCCCCCACCCGCCCCCTCCCCCCTCAAACCCTAGCCCGCGACCACCGCCGCCAACCCCTGCCGGTCTGCCCGTTCCTCCTAGCTTAGATAATAAAGTTCAGGTTACCCAACGATTCCCATACCGTCACCCCACTCCCCTGAGTTTTAAGATGAGACATGTGGTGTCCCTCCCCGCCAGATCCACATCCCATGCTTCAGAATGTCGCAGCCTAAGCTCAACCACATATCCCGGGGAGCCCGACGAGCGTTCGACCAAGAAGAGGTTTATCATGGCCTCTTCAGCGGATGTTAGCGAGGTGGCAGCCATTCGCCCCAACCTGTCGATCCCGAAGCAACACGTCGCCGCAGAAGCCGGCGAAGACGTTGACTATGTTTCCATGCCGAAGGCTTCATGTCAGCGGGCTAGCATATTACTGTATCTTGGGAAAGCTTGCTACGACATCAAGCTCGTCGATGATACGTCTCCTATGTATCTATAATTTTTGATTGTTCCATGCTCTTATATTATCTGTTTTGGATGTTTAATGGGCTTTAATATGCTCTTTTATATTATTTTTGGGACTAACCTATTAACCGGAGGCCCAGTGCCAGTTTCTGTTTTTTTCCTATTTTAGAGTTTTGCAGAAAAGGAGTACCAAACGGAGTCCAAACGGAATGAAACCTTGGTGATGATCTTTCTTGGACTGAAAGCAACCCAGAAGACTTGGAGCCGAAGTATAGAACTCCATGAGGAAGCCATGAGGCAGGAGGGGCGCCCAGGGGGGTAGGCATGCCCCCCACCCTCGTGGGACCCTCGTAGCTCCACCAACGTACTTCTTTCGCCTATATATACTCTTATTCCCTAGAAACATCAGGGGGAGCCATGAAACCAGTTCTCCACCGCCGCAACCTTCTGTACCCGTGAGATCCCATCTTGGGGCCTTTTTCGGTGATCTACCAGAGGGGGAATCGATCACGGAGGGCTTCTACATCAACACCATTGCCTCTCTGATGAAGCGTGAGTAGTTTACCACAGACCTTCAGGTCCATAGTTATTAGCTAGATGGCTTCTTCTCTCTCTTTGATTCTCAATACAAAGTTCTCCTCGATGTTCTTGGAGATCTATTCAATGTAATACTCTTTTGTGGTGTGTTTGTCGAGATCCGATGAATTGTGGATTTATGAACAAGATTATCTATGAATATTATTTGGTTCTTCTCTGAATTCTTATATGTGTGATTTGATATCTTTGCAAGTCTCTTCGAATTGTCGGTTTAGTTTGGTCTACTAGATTGACCTTTCTTGCAATGGTAGAAGTGCTTAGCTTTGGGTTCAATCTTGCGGTGTCCTTTCCCAGTGACAGTGGGGGCAACAAGGCACATATTGTATTGTTGCCACCAAGGATAAAAAGTGGGGTTCATATCATATTGCTTGAGTTTATCCCTCTACATCATGTCATCTTGCTTAATGCGTTACTCCGTTCTTATGAACTTAATACTCTAGATGCATGCTGGATAGCAGTCGGTGTGTGGAGTAATAGTAGTAGATGCAGAATCGTTTTGATCTACTTGACATGGACGTGATGCCTATATTCATGATCATGGCCTTAGATATCTTCATAACTATGTGCTTTTTTATCAATTGCTCGGTAGTAATTTGTTCACCCACCATAATACATGCTATCTTAAGAGAAGCCACTAGTGAAACCTATGGCCCCCGGATCTCTTTCCTATTATATTACATCTCTTTTATTTACATCGCATCTCGTCTACTATTTTGCAATCTTTACTTTCCAATCTATACAACAAAAATACCAAAAATATTTACTTTACTATCTCTATTAGATCTCACTTTTGCGAGTGACCGTGAAGGGATTGATAACCCCTTTATCACGTTGGTTGCAAGGTTCTTTATTGTTTGTGAAGGTACTAGGTGACTTGTGCGTTGTCTCCTACTATATTGATACATTGGTTCTCAAAACTGAGGGAAATACTTACACTACTTTGCTGCATCACCCTTTCCTCTTGAAGGGAAAACTAATACATGCTCTAGAGGTATCAAGAAGGATTTCTGGCGCCGTTGCCGGGGAGATCTACGCCAAGTCAACACATACCAAGTACTCACCATAAACTCTTCTCCCTCGCATTACATTATTTGCCATTCGCCTCTCGTTTTCCTCTCCCCCACTTCACAAAATTTGCCTTTTCTTCGCCCCTCTTCCGTTCATCTCTTTTCGCTTGCTTCTTGGGTGCTTGTTTGTTGGATTGACTATTTGTCATGATGGCTCAAGATAATACTAAATTGTGTGACTTTTCCAATACCAACAACAATGATTTTATTAGCACTCCGATTGCTCCTACTATCGATGTTGAATCTTGTGAAATTAATACCGCTTTGTTGAACATTGTTATGAAAGATCAATTTTCTGGCCTTCCTAGTGAAGATGCTGCTACCCATCTAAACAACTTTGTTGATTTGTGTGATATGCAAAAGAAGAAAGATGTGGATAATGATATTGTTAAATTGAAGCTATTTCCGTTTTCGCTTAGAGATCATGCTAAAACTTTGTTCTCTTCTTTGCTTAAAAATAGTATTGATTCATGGAATAAGTGCAAAGATGCTTTTATCTCTAAGTATTTTTCTCCCACTACGATCATCTCTCTTAGGAACGATATTATGAATTTTAAGCAACTTGATCATGAGCATGTTGATCAAGCTTGGGAGAGGATGAAATTAATGATATGTAATTGCCCTACACATGGTTTGAATTTGCGGATGATTATACAAAACTTTTATGCCGGACTGAATTTTGCTTCTAGAAATCTTTTAGATTCGGCCGCGGCAGACACTTTTATGGAAATCACTTTAGGAGAAGCTACTAAACTCCTAGACAATATTATGGTTAATTATTCTCAATGGCACACCGAAAGATCCACTAGTAAAAAAGTTCATGCGATTGAAGAGATTAATTGTTTTCAGTGGAAAGATGGATGAACTTATGAAATTGTTTGCTAATAAAAGTGTTTCTTATGATCCTAATGATGTGCCTTTGTCCACTTTAATTGAGAATAATAATGAATCTATGGATGTGAATTTTGTTGGTAGGAACAATTTTGGTAACAACGCGTATAGAGGAAACTTTAATTCTAGGCCGTTTCCTAGTAATTCCTCTAATAATTATGGTAATTCCTACAACAACTCTTATGGAAATTGTAATAATTTGCCCTCTGATTTTGAGACTAATGTTAAAGAATTTATGAGTTCGCAAAAGAATTTCAATCCTTTGGTTGCCGAAAAATTGCTTAAGATTGATGAGTTGGCTAGGAACATGGATAGAATTTCTCTTGATGTTGATATTTTGAAACGTAGATCTATTCCACCTAAACATGACATCAATGAGTCTCTCAAAGCCATGATAATTTCCATTGATGAGTGCAAAGAAAGAACCGCTAGGATGCGTTCAAAAAAAAGATTGCTTTGTGAAAGCGTGTTCTTCTAGTTTTCATGATAATAATGATGAAGATCTAAAAGTGATTGATTTGACTCCCATTAAATATTTGTTTTCCAATATGAATCTTGATAAATATGGGACTGGAGATGAGTCAACTTTAGTTAAAAGGCGTCCCAATGATTCAGAGTTTTTAGATCTTGATGCAAAAATTAATAAAATTGGGATTGAAGAGGTCAAAACTTTACATAGCAATGAACCACTATTTTGGATTTCAAGGAATTTAATTATGATAATTGCTCTTTGATAGATTGTATTTCCTTGTTGCAATCCGTGTTAAATTCTCCTCATGCTTATAATCAAGATAAAGCTTTTACTAAACATATCGTTCATGCTTTAGTGCAATCCTATGAAGAAAAGCTTGAACTAGAAGTTTCTATCCCTATAAAACTTTATGATGAGTGGGAACCTACTATTAAAATTAAGATTAAAGATTATGAATGCTATGCTTTGTGTGATTTGGGTGCTAGTGTTTCCACGATTCCAAAAACCTTGTGTGATGTGCTAGGTTTCCGTGAATTTGATGATTGTTCTTTAAATTTGCATCTTGCGGATTCCACCATTAAGAAACCTATGGGAAGGATTAATGATGTTATTATTGTTGCAAATAGGAATTACGTGCTCGTAGATTTCATTGTTCTTGATATAGATTGCAATCCTACATGTCCTATTATTCTTGGTAGACCTTTCCTGAGAATGATTGGTGCAATTATTGACATGAAACAAGGAAATATTAGATTCCAATTTCCGTTAAGGAAAGGCATGGAACACTTTCCTAGGAAGAAAATTAAATTGCCTTATGAATCTATTATGAGAGCCACTTATGGATTGCATACCGAAGATGGCAATACCTAGATCTATTCTTGTTTTTATGCCTAGCTAGGGGCGTTAAACGATAGCGCTTGTTGGGAGGCAACCCAATTTTATTTTTGTTCTTTGATTTTTGCTCCTGTTTAGTAATAAATAATCCATCCAGCTTCTATTATGATTGTGTTTTTTATGTTTTAATTAGTGTTTGTGCCAAGTAGAGCCTTTAGGATCTTCTTGGGTGATAGTTGTTTGATCTTGCTGTAAAAAACAGAAACTTTTACGCTCACGAAATTAATTTTCATTTTTTACCAGGGAGTGATAAAATACCTAATCCACTGGAAGTAGATCAATACACAAATTTCTCAGGCTGTCCTAATTTTCCAGAATTTTTGGAGTTACCGAAGTATTCGAAAGTTATAGATTGCTACAGACTGTTCTGTTTTTGAGAGATTCTGTTTTTTGTGTGTTGTTTGCTTATTTTGATGAATCTATGAGTAGTATCAGGGGGTATGAACCATAGAGAAATTGGAATGCAGTAGGTTTAACACCAATATAAATAAATAATGAGTTCATTACAGTACCTTAAAGTGGTGGTTATTTTCTTATACTAACGGAGCTCATGAGATTTTCTGTTGAAGTTTTGTGTTGTGAAGTTTTCAAGTTTTTGGGTAAAGATTTGATGAATTTTGGAATAAGGAGTGGCAAGAGCCTAAGCTTGGGGATGCCCAAGGCACCCCAAGGTAAAATTCAAGGACAACCAAAAGCCTAAGCTTGGGGATGCCCTAGAAGGCATCCCATCTTTCGTCTTCGTCTATCGGTAACTTTACTTGAGGCTATATTTTTATTCACCACATGATATGTGTTTTGCTTGGAGTGTCTTGTATGATTTGAGTCTTTTATTTTTAGTTTACCACAGTCATCCTTTCTGCACACACCTTTTGGGAGAGACACACATGAATCGGAATTTATTAGAATACTCTATGTGCTTCACTTATATCTTTTGAGCTAGATAATTTTGCTCTAGTGCTTCACTTATATCTTTTTAGAGCACGGTGGTGGTTTTATTTTATAGAAATTATTGATCTCTCATGCTTCACTTATATTATTTTTAAAGAACAACATGGTAATTTGCTTTGGCTATAAAACTAGTCCTAATATAATGGGCATCCAAGATGGGTATAATAAAAACTTTCATATAAAGTGCGTTGAATACTATGAGAAGTTTGATTCTTTATGATTGTTTTGAGATATGAAGATGGTGATATTGGAGTCATGCTAGTAGAGTAGTTGTGAATTTGAGAGATACTTGTGTTAAAGTTTGTGATTTCCGTAGCATGCGTGTATGGTGAACCATTATGTGATGAAGTTGGAGCATGATCTATTTATTGATTGTCTTCCTTATGAGTGGCGGTCGGGGACGAGCGATGGTCTTTTCCTACCAATATATCCCCCTAGGAGCATGCGCGTAGTACTTAGTTTCGATAACTAATAGATTTTTGCAATAAGTATTTGAGTTCTTTATGACTAATGTTGAGCCCATGGATTATACGCACTCTCACCATTCCACCATTGCTAGCCTCTCTAGTACCATGCAACTTTTGCCGGTACCATAAATCCACCATTTACCTTCCTCAAAACAGCCACCATACCTACCTATTATGGCATTTCCATAGCCATTCCAATATATGTTGCCATGCAACTTTCCACCGTTCCGTTTATTATGACACGCTCCATCATTGTTATATTGCCTTGCATGATCATGTAATTGACGTCGTATTTGTGGCAAAGCCACCATTCATAATTCTTTCATACATGTTACTCTTGATTCATTGCACATCCCGGTACACCGCCGGAGGCATTCACAGAGAGTCATATTTTGTTCTAAGTATCGAGTTGTAATTCTTGAGTTGTAAGTAAATAAAAGTGTGATGATCATTATTATTAGAGCATTGTCCTAGTGAGGAAAGGATGATGGAGACTATGATTCCCCCACAAGTCGGGATGAAACTCCGGACGAAAAAATAAAAAATAAATAAAAAAAAGAGGCCAAAAAAGAGAGGGCCCAAAAAAATGAGAGAAAAAGAGAGAAGGGACAATGCTACTATCCTTTTACCACACTTGTGCTTCAAAGTAGCACCATGATCTTCATGATAGAGAGTCTCTTATTTTGTGACTTTCATATACTAGTGGAAATTTTTCATTATAGAATTTGGCTTGTATATTCTAATGATGGGCTTCCTCAAAATGCCCTAGGTCTTCGTGAGCAAGCAAGTTGGATGCACACCCACTTAGTTTTTTTGAGCTTTCATACACTTATAGCTCTAGTGCATCCGTTACATGGCAATCCCTACTCACTCACATTGATATCTATTGATGGGCACCTCCATAGCCCGTTGATACGCCTAGTTGATGTGAGACTATCTTCTCCATTTTGTCTTCTCCACAACCACCCCTCTATTCCACCTATAGTGTTATATCCATGGCTCACGCTCATGTATTGCATGAAGATTGAAAAAAGTTTGAGAACATCAAAAGTATGAAACAATTGCTTGGCTTGTCATCAGGGTTGTGCATGATTAAATATTTTGTGTGATGAAGATAGAGCATAGCCAGACTATATGATTTTGTAGGGATAGCTTTCTTTGGCCATGTTATTTTAAGAAGACATGATTGCTTTGTTAGTATGCTTGAAGTATTATTGTTTTTATGTCAATATTAAACTTTTGTCTTGAGTCTTTCAGATGTGAACATTCATGCCACAATAAAGAAAATTACACTGATAATTATGTTAGGTAGCATTCCACGTCAAAAATTCTGTTTTTATTATTTACCTACTCGAGGACAAGCAGGAATTAAGCTTGGGGATGCTTGATACGTCTCCAACATATCTATAATTTTTTATTGTTCCATGCTATTATATTATCTATTTTGGATGTTTGATGGGCTTTAATATGCTATTTTATATTATTTTGGGGACTAATCTATTAACCGGAGGCTCAGTGCCAGTTTCTATTTTTTTGCCTATTTTAGAGTTTTGCAGAAAAGGAATACCAAACGACGTCCAAACTGAATGAAACCTTCGCGATGATATTTCTTGGACCGAAAGCAACCCAGAAGACTTGGAGTCGAAGTGTGGAACTCCACGAGGAAGCCATATGGCACAAGGGTGCGCCTAGGGGGTTAGGCGTGCCCCCACCCTCGTGGGCCCCTCGTAGCTCCACCGACGTACTTCTTTCGCCTATATATACTCTTATACCCTAGGAACATTAGGGGGAGCCACGAAACCACTTTTCCATCGCCGCAACCTTCTGTACCCGTGTGATACCATCTTGGGGCCTTTTCCAGCGATCTGCCGGAGGGGGGATCGATCACGGAGGGCTTGTACATCAACACCATTGCCTCTCCGATGAAGCGTGAGTAGTTTACCACAGACCTTCGGGTCCATAGTTATTATCTAGATTGCTTATTCTCTCTCTTTGATTCTCAATACAAAGTTCTCCTCGATGTTCTTGGAGATCTATTCGATGTAATACTCTTTTGCGGTGTGTTTGTCGAGATCCGATGAATTGTGGATTTATGAACAATATTATCTAAGAATATTATTTGGTTCTTCTCTGAATTCTTATATGCATGATTTGATATCTTTGCAAGTCTCTTCGAATTATCGGTTTTGTTTGGCCTACTAGATTGATCTTTCTTGCAATGAGAGAAGTGCGTAGCTTTGGGTTCAATTTTGCGGTGTCCTTTCACAGTGACAGTAGGGGCAGCAAGGCACATATTGTATTGTTGCCGTCGAGGATAAAAAGATGGGGTTTATATCATATTGCTTGAGTTTATCCCTCTACATCATGTCATCTTACTTAATGCATTACTCTGTTCTTATGAACTTAATACTCTAGATGCATGCTGGATAGCGGTCGATGTGTGGAGTAATAGTAGTAGATGCAGAATCGTGTCGATCTACTTGACACGGACGTGATGCCTATATTCATGATCATTGCCTTAGATATCTTCATAACTATGCGCTTTTCTATCAATTGCTCGACAGTAATTTGTTCACCCACCGTAATACATGCTATCTTGAGAGAAGCCACTAGTGAAAACTATGGCCCCCGGGTCTCTTTCATATTATATTACATCTATTTTATTTACATCGCATCTCGTTTACTATTTTGTGATCTTACTTTCCAATCTATACAACAAAAATACCAAAAACATTTACTTTACTATCTCTATTAGATCTCACTTTTGCGAGTGACCGTGAAGGAATTGACAACCCATTTATCACGTTGGTTGCAAGGTTCTTGATTGTTTGTGCAGGTACTAGGTGACTTGTGCATTGTCTCCTACTAGATTGATACCTTGGTTCTCAAAACTGAGGGAAATACTTACGCTACTTTGTGCATCACCCTTTCCTCTTCAAGGGAGAACCAACGCATGCTCAAGAGGTAGCAGTCGACAGCGACAGCTTCATGCGGGCCATGTCGCAGGTTAAGTGGTCCATCCCCAACCCCTCTGGATCAACCGTCGTCGATCTCTTCGACGGCCCTGCCGCTGATCTCCTCCGCCAAGCTGTAACATCCCAAATTTTCAATTTGGAATGTTATATGATAGATCATCTTTGCATAGCATATTTTTTTGCATTTTGGTTGATCCTAGAAATTCTACGCAACTCAAGGACCCTCGGAGAGAGTTGGGGATTTCGTTATTTTCATATTTGAGTTTTCTCAAATTTTGAAAATAGGATCATTTGATTTTATTTATTTTATCTTCAATTATTTCTATTATAAAAATATGAGAGAGGGAATAAAATGACTTTCCCAAGATAAAGAAATATTGAGGATTTAATAATGAAATCAAATAAGATTTTATTTTGGTTTTATTTGCTATTTTATTTGAATTTTGGAAAAATGCGCGTTTTTCAAAATTGCATTTAGGCCCCAAATAAATGTTCATCCTGTGCGGCTTGATTTTAGAAGCCAAGGAAAATTTATTTCGGGATTTTTGGAGTCCGTTTAGTATTTGTATTGTTTTTTTCGGGCATAAATATTAAAAAAAATCCAAACCGACCTTGGGCCGTGTCCGGCTAGGACTCCGCCTGGCCGGGGGCTTTATATAGCGCGCCACCCGGGCCGCCTCAGCCCAAAGCCACCGCCTCCGCCCAAACCCTAGCCGCGCCACCCGCCCTAGCCGCTGCCGGCGCCGCCGCCGCGCCGGCGCCGCCGCCGCGCCGGCGCCCCGCCGTCGCCGGAGCCCCGCCGTCGCCGGAGCCCCGCCGCCGACGAGGTCGAACCACCGCCGCCCGCTGTTTTTTTAGAAAGCCTCACCAGTTTTTTTCCGGCTTTTTTATTAGTTTTTTAGATAGATCGGTTTTATTTTTTTCTCGGTTTAGTTAATTAGCGAGCGTTCGCTCGTTCGTTCGTTTTAACCATCGCGTTCATCGTTTAGATCCAGATAACGAATGTTCGTTCATTAATCTGTTCGTCGTTTTTCTTTGTCTCGGGTTAAATCCGCGATTTTTTTGATCGCGATTTCTGATCCGATTTTCGTTTTAGTATAACTTTTCGCTCGTTTATCGCAATCAGGTGATTCAAGCGCCTGGAGTTTCGTCTCGAAACCCTCTTTCCGTTTAACCAAATCAAACAAGTTTTTGCCTCTGTAAAATTTGACCTAGATCCAGATAGTAAATGAAGCTTGTTTCTTTTGCCATTTGTCTTTCGTTGCATCGTTCGATTTGATTCTTTTTGCCAACCGGAGTTCTTAAGTTGAACTTTCTGGTTAGACCTCTTATTTGAGTTTTACCTGTGCATTAGTCGAGTACTTATTGTATGCTTGTTTGTTTGCGATAGAGTACCCAGAGTGTGCCGCTTGCTACTTCGAATCGCTAGGTTTTGTGGATCATCAGCAAGGCAAGTAACACTTTTATCATACTTCCTATTACCCAGTTTTTTATTGCATTAGATCAATCCTCACACATTGCATGATTATGATCTAATTAAATTGTGGGTTTGGGAAGTAGATGATGTAGTACCTATTACCTGTTTTATTATCAAACCTTTGGGAGTTACTTCTACGTTTCCTTATATTGCTATGCTATGCTAGTAGACATGGATTGGGTGAGTGTATCCATGACAGATGTGAGATTGATAATTAATGGTTTATCTAAGGTGGCAACTTAAATACACATCTGGGTGGATTGAGGCACCTGGGTATTCCAGCGATTGCCTGTTTTTCTTTATGGACTGCCACCCAGGCTCAAAGGGATCATGAGATTATTCATACTAGAAACTTCTGTGTCCAGCCACAAGCTACTATGGGCTCTAGCATAGTTGATTAAGTTTTGCGAACTCTTACAGTGGTAGACTAGTAGATGTAGGGGAAAGTAGGTGTAACGGTCTACCTGATCGTAAGGTGCTAGCACTTCTGAAAGACTATGTCTTGGTCATCCGTTTCTCAAACACCATGTAGTGCGAGAATCCCAACGGAGGAGATCGGGTCTTGTGGGGAAAAGTGCGCAAAGCTCTGCAGAGTGTATAAACTAATCATGGTTAGGCGTGTCCCCGATTATGGACATCTTGAGTATCTAGTACTTAGATTATCATGTGAATCTCATCATGTTACTCTAATTAATATTGTTCGGTTTTAATGATGATGTTTAATTGGGATTGAGAGGTTGTCTACACTCTCAATGTTTAACAACCAACATGATAGTTAAATAAAATTTATTCCTTTGTAGTAGGGAAAAATTGGCTTTACGCAAAACTGTAACCATAGAGCTTTCCACCAGCCAAATATGCATGTAGTATAGCTTTATTCCTTCATTGCTCTCTATGTGTTACCTTGCCAGCATATTCCATGTGCTGACCCGTTTTGGGCTGCAACGTTCATGTTGCAGACTTTTCAGACGATGAGTAAGGTGCCCTTAGGTCGTGGTTCTATACTCAGTGATGTCGTTGGAGTTGATGGACTCACTTATCTTCCAAGCCTTCCGCTGTTATCGTTATTAGATGGCTTTAAGCCATATTTATTGTAATAAGTTCTCTTTTGAGACACTCGATGTAATAAGTGTGTGATTGCTACTCTGTTATAAATCCTTCAAGTACTGTGTGGTGTCAGTATTACTGATCCAGGGATGACACTGGAGCACAAAGATTGGACCGTTTGAGGTCTGGTCGCTACAAGATGGTATCAGAGCACACGCTGACTGTTGGACACGACCACTAAGCTAAAGCCCTAGATCACTACTCACTCTTCTCATTCCGACTCCTCATCTTTTCTACTCTTTTAGGATGGCGGATGCAAGGAACAAGTTCACGCAACCGAATGAAGATACACCCTTTGGATGTCACTTGAAGGAAGTCACTAGATATCTGAACATAGAAGTACCAAGCTTCACCGGAACTTACAACGCCACTTTACCTGAAGAGGAGTGCTGGATGATTCAAGTTCAAGTTCCAGGAAGGACGTTCATGCCAGTCACTGAGCCCATAGAGTTTTCCTTTGATGCACCAACCTGGAGTCTAGGAAAGAGCATGGCAGCTCACATCGCCATGGGACGCATTGGAGAAGTTCACCGCAATGATCTCAAGGATACTATCTACCAGATTTGTGGGCGCCGAGATGAGCAATGGGAGATGATTAGCACCAGGAAGGATAGATAAATTGCAGCTTTTATCCAGGAGTTAAACCAGCACATTCGACGTCAGGAGAACCAGATGTGCACCGACATGATAGATCTAAAGAAGGCGAGGACAAGAATCAAGGAACTAGAGGAAGAACTCAAGGCGACACGTGAATATTATGAAGAGGAAATCGAAGTACTAGTGGATTAGAATGCCGACCTAACAATGAAGCTAGCAATATTTATGGGAGGCCCTACACCAGTAGAAGAAGACGAAGAACCCAAGGAGATTCGCCCGGAAGACTACATCATCATCAACGACACCGACTCGGATCCAGATGATAGCGATGATGACTATGTTGATGAAGCAGGAGCAGATATCATGGAGTCTGCAACCGAAGAATATTTCTAGTAGACCAGCACATCAGTAGTAGTTGTCCACCATCTAAATATAGTAGTCCAAGCACTTTTGCGATAGTTAGATCGATTGTATGATCTTGTTTGATTGAATGAAGTGAATTGTTTACTTTTGCCTCATGTGCATATGGGTAGTGTTTTCTCTTTAGACCCCTCTCTATTCTTAAATCTCATCTTTTCTAAACCCTCAGATGCCTCTGAGACGTGACCCCAGATTTACCTTCCCACCGGAGCTCACTCAGTTGATCCAACAGCAGAACACGTTGATGCAGTTGCTAGTCCAGAATCAGAATCAGGGGAACAACAACAACAACCCACCACCACCACCACCTGTTGATCACTTAGCCCGTTTTCTTAGGCTGAATCCTCCCAGTAGCACCGAGCCGATAGTAGCATATGATTGGCTCCACAAGACAGCAAGGGAGTTGACCACGGCAGGATGCACAAATGCGGAAAAGGTGAAGTTCGCCGCACATCAGCTTGAAGGACCCACAACATCATGGTGGGAGAATTTCACCACCACTTTCCTTATCGATACTATCACATGGGACTAGTTTCAGTAGGCTTTCCATACTGCCCATGTTTCAGCAGGAGCTATGGCCATGAAGAAGCATGAGTTTCGCAACTTGCGCCAAGGAGGACAGACAATTGGCCAGTATATGGAGGACTTTAGTAAGCTAGCACGTTATGCCCCAGACGACGTTGCTACGGATGCAGCTAAGCAGGAGAAGTTTCTGGAAGGACTGGATGATGAGTTGAGCATGCAGTTGATGGTAGCAACCTTCAACAACTACCAGGAGTTGGTAGATCGTGTTCTTATGATTGAAGGGAAGCAGCAGAAAATTGAGAACCGCAAGAGGAAGTATGGACAAGGGAAGTACAATTTTGGAGCTCAGCAGAAGCCACGTTTTACCCCTAGACCGGGAGGACATTTTCAGCATACCCATGGAGGAGGTAGCTCCCACAACCAGAATGGCCCTAAGAATGGTAATCGGAATGGAGGAAGCAACGGCCAGAACCGTACCAATCCATCAACCCCAGCCAAAAGAGACATGAGCCAAGTCACTTGCTTTAAGTGCCAGAAGACCGGACATTATGCCAATGAATGTCCTGAATGTCAGAATGGAAATGGCAATGGAAGCTCTGGGAAGAAGCCGAACCCTTTCAATAGGGGACAGATGAACCACGTTAACATGGATGAGGTTGAAGAGCAGCCGGATGCAGTAATCGGTAAGTTTTTGGTTAAGTCATTTACTGCACTCGTTCTTTTTGATACTGGTGCATCGCATTCATACATATCAAGGGGATTTGTGGATAAGTATAACCTGCCCACCAAAGTTCTTAGAACACCCATGTTAGTAAGCTCACCAGGAGCGGAGTATATGGCTAGTAAGGGATGTTTTCAAGTGCCATTGAGTATAGGTAGGCATGTGTTTCCCTCGGATTTAATCATTTTGGAATCACAAGGTTTGGATGTAATTCTGGGTATGGATTGACTATCGATGTATGGAGGAAACATCGATTGCGCCAGTAAGTCAATTTTGCTTACCACCCCAGAAGGGAGATGGATCAAGTATGTATCCCGGCATGTGCCAAAAAGGACTCAAGTAAATTCGTTAACAAGAGTTGTGCAGGAGGAAGTACTAGTAGTGAAGGATTTCCCTGATGTATTTCCAGAGGAGTTGCCAGGCATGCCACCGGATAGAGATATTGATTTTTTGGTTGAGCTTTTGCCAGGCACAGGGCCAATATCTAAGAGACCATATAGGATGCCCGCAAAGGATTTGGAGGAGATTAAGAAGCAGATTAAAGAGTTACTAGACAAAGGTTATATTCGCCCAAGTTCTTCGCCTTGGGGATCGCCAGTACTTCTAGTGGAGAAGAAGGATGGATCGTTAAGGATGGTTGTTGATTATCGAGGATTGAATGAAGTAACCATCAAGAACAAGTACCCACTACCGATGATCAATGATCTGTTTGATCGATTGCAAGGAGCTAAGGTATTTTCCAAGATCGATCTGCGATCAGGATACCATCAGTTGAAGATTCGAGAATAGGATATACCTAAGACGGCTTTTACCACCAGGTATGGGCTGTACAAGTATACCGTTATGTCATTTGGTCTGACTAACACACCTGCATATTTTATGAACATGATGAACAAAGTATTTATGGAGTTTTTGGATAAGTTCGTTGTAGTGTTCATTAATGACATCCTGGTTTACTCAAAAAATGAAGAGGAGCATAAGGAGCATTTGCGTTTGGTACTTGGTAAGCTCAGAGAACATCAGTTATATGCCAAGTTTAGCAAATGTGAGTTTTGGTTGAAGGAAGTTGGATTTCTCGGACACATTATATCCGGAGAAGGTATAGCGGTAGATCCCACTAAGGTTGACACTGTGACAAATTGGGAAGCGCCAACAACAGTTGGAGAGATCCGGAGTTTTCTTGGACTCGCAGGATACTACCGGAGATTCATTGAAAATTTCTCGAAGATTGCGAAGCCTATGACGGAGTTTTTTGACTATATACTGCAAGGCAACAGCCTCACAACCCTTTATTCAAAAACAAAACAAGAGGTTCTCTGTACAACTAAAGAGCAAAGGAAAAGAAAAAGCAAAGAGGGGTATCATACTTACAATGAGAGTTAGGGGAGAGAGGCTATCCAAGCTAACAAACTGTCTCTATATTTACATTTGATTCTATGAGCTAGTAAGGAGATATCATGTACAAAATTCCTCCTCCAAGCTCTAAAACTTGGAGTCTCATTTCTAAAGATCTTGCCATTCCTCTGCGTCCAAATGTTCCATGTAGCAGTAAAGACCACCTCAGAAAAGAAAGGCCTGTTGAAATCCCTCCTAGAAGCTGAAGCCATCATGTAAGTAGATTGACTAGGTGCTGCTGGCCAGGAGATCCCAAGATAATTCCATACTCTTTGACTAAAGTTGCAAGAGAAAAAGAGGTGGATTCTATCTTCATGAAGAGAAGACTGGCATAGCACACAAGTATCATCCTGTATATTCCAGTGTCTTCTCTGCATCATGTCTCGTGTATTAAGACGATCCATCAGTAAAAGCCATCCAAAAACCTTGATCTTGAGGGTACAGGAGCATTTCCAAATATACTTGAACATAGGGTCAATCGTCAAATGGGAGAAGGTGAACTCATAATAGAGTTTAGATTGATATTCTCCGGATTTGGATGGCCATTTCCAAACATCATTCTCCTCCGACTGCAAACTTATGGGCTGTAACAAGGTCTGTAGTTGGGTTAGTTCTAGATATGCCTCCGAAGAGAAAGGTAGGTGAAAACCTTCAATAGCCGACTGGTAAGAAAAAAAGTCTTTGACTGTTATCGTGTCATCAATGGCAAATGAATGAAGTCTAGGGAATCGGTCCTTAAGAGCAATCATTCTGTTGTCAATTTGCCAACGATCAAGCCAAAAAACCACAGTATCTCCAGCATGCACTTGTGGTGTGGTCAGCAAATAGAATTTTTCATACAACTGTAGCACATCGCGCCACCAAAAGGACCCACAGAGTTGAGTAACTTGCGGGGCTGAGGAATGATAATAGGAATCCCAAATGAGATTCACCCATGGGACATCTTTCTTGTTGAAGAACTTGAACAGGTGCTTGAGCAGAAGAGCTTCATTTTGCACGCCCAAATGAGTGACTCCCAGCCCACCATACTTTTTTTGGTCTGCATACCAATTCCCATGAAGCTAGGGATTGTCTTGGTGTTTTAGTGTTCCCCCTCCAAAGACACTGCCGTTCAATCATTTCAATTTGCTTGAGGATACCTTGTGGTATTGATAAGGAGCAGAGAAAGTAAATGGGCATGGACGTGAGGGTTGACTATAGTAGTTGAAGCCGACTGCCTTGGTTGAGGAGACATGATGTTGCCGATAGTCTTCTCTCAATGCGATCAACAAGAGGCAGCAGATCATAAATGGCCGGCCTAGAGGTACCCATGGGCAGACCAAGATACGTAAATGGCATTGATCCAACAGAGCATCCCAGTAGGGCAGCAATACGAGTACCTTCTTCGTCAGACATGTTCATCGGGATGAGAGAAGATTTACTAAAGTTGACCCGCAAACCCGTGGATGTAGCAAAGTTATGTAACATATCCTTGAGAGCAATCAGTTGACTGTCAACCGCTGGCAAAACTATCAGGGTATCGTCCGCATACTGGACAATCGGACAGTCGTTAGATCTCGTTGGGATTGAAAAGCTGAGGATATTACGAGCGCACATGTCATTCACCACAGATTGCAGTAGATCGACCGCAATGACAAAGAGGAGAGGTGATAGAGGATCGCCTTGACGAACACCACATTTTCACTGAAAATGTTGGCCAGGAACTCCATTTAACATTACCACAGAAGAACCAGACGAAAGAAGATTACTCACCCAACCATTCCAGCAATCATCAAAGCCCTTGTATTTAAGAATTCTGAGGATGGCATCATGCTCAATCGTGTCAAACGCTTTTGTGAAATCCATCTTCAATAAAACAATGGGCCTCTTTGAAGCTTTGCACTGGTGTATATATTCAAAACACCATGCAAGACAATCCTGGATAGAGAGACACTTGAGGAAGCCATATTGGTTACGATGGATGCATTGGAGGATAACTTTCTGCAACCAATTTGCCAGGAGCTTGGTTAAGAATTTTAGACATGTATTAGTTAAAGAGATCGGCCGAAAGTCACCAACAAACTCCGGGCTTAACTTCTTAGGAATGAGGGTAATGAGGGACGTGTTTAAACATTCGAGGCTGCATTTTCCTTCATAGAACTCAGTAACCAACTTCATAAAATCTGGCTTAAGAACACTCCAACATTTCCTAAGGAAAAGGCCAGTAAATCCATCCAGGCCAGGGGCACGGTCCGACGGTAAATGTTTAATGACCTCCTCCACTTCATCATCAGAGAAAGGCCTGGATAACCCCCCAAGGCCTTCAACTCTAGTCAGCGGGTTGTCAAGGTCAAAGGTCATGCGAATACCCTTGGCTTGGCCCATACGTTGCTTGAAATCCAACCAAAACATGGAAGCTAACTGGTGATGATCAGCGACAACCTCACCTGCAGCATTTTTAATAGAGGTGATGGTATTCCTTCGGTAGCGCTCAGTAGCCATGGCGTGGAAAAACTTCGTGTTTTCCTCGCCCACTTTGATGAATCTGATGGTGCGGCGCTGCTTCCAGTATATAAATTGCAAACAAAGAATATCCTCCAGATGGAGCTTAACAATTTTACGAAAATTCATCTCTGGCCAAGTGAGCACCCGAAGTTCCTCCAAGCCATCAAAGTGCAGGATCACTTTGTTGCAATCAGCAATTAGGGATTTAACCTTCGAGAGACTAACGTGCCACCTCTTAAGAGCATAATGTAGGGCTTTAAACTTGGCCGAGATTGTAGCAGCAGCAGAAGACCTCTGAACAGGCCTGTTCCATACTTCAGAAACACATTCAGCAAAACCTGGCAGATTGACCCAATAATTTTCAAAACGGAAGACCTTGGCTTTCGGGATAGAAGTGGCAACATAAACCACACAAGGTACATGGTCCGATGCAGTCCGTGCCAGGAGCATGACCATTGTATTAGGGTGATAAGAGCTCCAAGATACTGTGGTGAAGAACCAGTCAATCTACTCGAGGAGAGGACATGCTTGCATATTGGACCAAGTAAACTGCCGACCTTTTATTGGTAATTCCACCAAACCTAGATGGCCAATGATTTCATTAAAAAGGAAAATATCATTAACATCACCCCCTGGTAGATTACGGTTTTCCAAGGATCGCATGAAATTAAAATCACCAAGGAGCAGCCAGTTATCATTTATTTGAATGTTGAGGTTATATAACCACTGAACAAATTCATCTCTTGCAGGATTCTGACAAGGACCATAAACTGACACTAGAGTCCAAACTTCAGAAGTGTGTGCAGATGCAAATTCCACAATGATGCCATAGGAGTGGGCTTGAATTAATTTGCCAGTAAAGAAAGACGAATTCCAAATAACCAGGAGACCAGCAGAAGCCCCAGCCGATGGCATATACACAAAATTATCAAAGCGTCGAGGAAATTTTTTCCTAAGAACACGTTGATCAATATGCATGCATTTAGTTTCTTGCAAACAGACTATAGAGCACCAACTTTCATCTATCTTTTGTTTAACTGCAAGTTGCCTCGCTTCAGAGTTAAGACCACGCACATTCCAACACAAAATCTTTCAGTCTCTAAAGTTTGTCTGACTCATTACAAACTAACGGGAAGAAAAACAAAAGTAGATCACACAATGACCTACAACATCCATCGAATAGCATCAGAAAGTTCAACAGCAAGTAAAGCAAGTAAAGATAAGAGGCGATTAAATGGGTTCGCCAGCAACCCATGATGTGCCAGACTTCATTCATCATCCGCATCCTTGGAGGGAGTGGCTTCAGATGGATCAGCTGCAAGCTTCTCCGCCGTGATCTTCTCAGGGGCAATCTGCAGGCGTGCACCAGTGCGTTGTAGGTCAGCAATAGCAGTTGGAGGAGGCACAACAGTCTCATCAGGAGCGGGTGCAGACTGAACAGGCCGGGCACTAGTTTTGCGCTTCTTGGAGCGCTTGACAGATTGTGGGCTGTTTGATCCTGGGGGCGCCTGGCGAAAACTATCACGCAAGGTGCGAAGCCGTGCACTACGTCGGACTTGGGACTCCAGGAGAATCGGCCCAACAAATGCAGATTTGCGAGATCTCTTATTGTTGATAACAGGCATAGCAGAGAACTGAAACTTCTCAGTGACAGGTTCATACAACTCAGATGGCTCATCGAAGCAGAGCGCCCGAGCAACAGGGCACTTGACTGGTGAAAGCTGACAGAAAGGCTTAGTAGCAGTCGGGGCTGGCAACAGACTGAGATCCACGCTCCCAATAGAAAGGTTGTGACTCCAGAATTGCTTGATGAAGTTGAACAGAGGCATCTGCAAGGGCCACGGGATGATTGCCGAATCAAATTGCTGCATGTACTTACAGAAAGTACGAGTCCACTGCATCTGAGGGGGCAGAATTGGGCCAAAAACCGTTAGCACCCGACCAATATGAAGAACATGTTGAGCTGGGTGAGCTACAGGGAGAAAGGGAGCAATATCAGCATTGTGAGCATCATTTGGGCCATTGCCATTATTAACAGAATCATCTGAGACTTGCAGCACCATGGACTCTTGAGACTGAACTTCAACAGGTTCCTCGGGTGCAGCCGCATTGTCAGGAGCTGCATCATGCTGTCCATTATCATTGTCAACCACAGGTGGAGGCGCGTCATTCCATCCAATATCAGGGAACTCTGGTAGAACCCAGTTGTGGTTGTGGAAGTGCAGTTGGCCAGGGAGGGGGTGTGGGTTTCCATCAAACGACATAGGATCTTCATCTGCAGGCAGCACATTTGCAAAATCCGCAGACAGAACATAGACAGGAGCAGACCATGAAACCCTAGTGCCACCAAAGTCTCCAAACTCCCGATAAACCACACCTCGAGGCACCAAAGATGGCGCAGGAAAGGACACATATGCCAGAGTCCGTACCAGCAGAGGATCAGCCTGATGCCAAAAGTGAAAACGACCAAAAGTGCTAATCACATCTGCAATGTACTGCGGCCGATGATAATCCAGAGGAACCCCTAGGAGCATGACCCAGCCACGACGAAAACCCTGAACAGCTCTGTAATTATTCCCCTCATCACGTGGAACAAAACAAACGAAGCGATCATTGCCCAAATCAAAGGGTGGATGATCTACCATGATTTGTCTAGAGATTGCACTACGGAAACGGAACAGTCAGACACCTTGAATCCATGGCTGAACATCCAGAACATATCTTTCCAACTGATTAACAACAAAATCACTAACATATTGCGATAGAGCTGAATCTCCTCAGGCAGCGGTGCTGGCTCGATGATGCCAATCGCATACTCCTCATGCCTTCTGTCGGGCGCAACACCTAGAGCAAAGAACATGCGAGGGAGGCGAAGTGGCCCTCCATCGATGATCTCGAAGCCCGGCGGCACGTACGACAGGGGGTCGAGCTCGAAGTTGGCCATCTCCGGAGAAGTTGCTGACGGTGAGCGCGGCAATGGTGGGGGTGTTGTGGTTGGAGGTGGCGGCGTATCTGGTCGCGAGGTGGAGGGTGGGGCTGGTGGAGATGGTGGCAGAGGGGGTGGTGGTGGAGGTGGAGCTGGAGGGGATGATGGCAATGGGGGTGGCTCTGATGACGATGCTAGATGCAACTCGTCAACGGGACGTATCAATGGGCAGGCGGCAGCGGCAGGTTGGAGGGAACTCGAGGCGTCAATCCATATAGATGGTGGTGGGCTGTCAGATGGTCTCTCAATGCCATGCGGGACCCACCTAAAACCTCTTGCCGGTGCTGATCCGGTGCAAGATTTTGCCCTGTGGCCTGGCCGAAAACAACGGCGACAACGCGTTTGATTGGTGCAACTGGAGGTGATATGTGCCATAGAAAAACAGTTATGGCATTTCCAAACATTAAACACCATTTCATCAATCATAGAAGAAAATCCATCCAAATCCTCAACAGACCGGCCCATATTTCGGGTGGGAGATTCGTCATTGACTTGCCATGCATTGGGAGATTTGGCATTGACTAGGCCCGTAGAGGTGACGCATGGCTCAGGGGGTGGGCTGTTGGGCTGGGCAAGGATGGTCCTTGATGACACAATAGGCCCAACAATTGCTGGTGATTCAAGAGGATTTGAAATAATCGTAGACCCGCCCAACAAAAGCTCCGAAAATTGAGGAACCAGTTCGTGCGAGACTGACGCAGATCAAGTGAGCGGCGGGGGAACCGTACCAAAACAGAACGGTGGAGTGGCCACCGTCCACCGGAGCTCCGGTGCCAGAGGAGAATGAATAATGACACGCTCATGTTGATTAAGAACATAACCCGCATCTTGTATAGTGTCAATGCAATTTTGCGTGGCAGGGTACTGATAGCCCTTGCAGACAGGATAGTTTTGAAATGTAGCGAATGAAAGTTTCTTCCTGCAACTAGGGGCAGATTTGAGTGAAGATTTAACAGGCGGTTTATGCATGGCCATCATGCCCATAGTAGCCCGACGTTTGGTAGGGCTAACAAAAATCCATTCAGCATCACATTCTGTCCTCCAAATCAAGACCTCACGTCTCCAATTCGGGCCACCATGGCCCCAAAGGTGGAAGAAGCATTTGGAATGCTCACAAACAAAAGACCGAAGAGCAAGAACGTAGAGACCAACTTTTTTGCATGAGACATGAAAGGAGAATACCTTGTCACGTATAATGGAAACCATGAACTCAATCGCTGATCCACCAATTGCGGCCTCAAGCGCTGCAGCAACCGAATCTTCTGAAAGGCGGAAATCATGCCTACTGAACGATACCACCATGATGAAAGGATCCATGCCATCAGAAGGATGAACCGAGACGCCAAGAGATCTATAGATCTAATTTGCAAAAAGTAGCCCCTTGGAGAAATCCAAGCCAAGGGTAGAACCAGAACCCTGATCCATCAAAGATGGTGATCAACGTAGAGAGGAGATGACGGCGGGCCTATGACGGAGTTGTTGAAGAAGGATACCAAGTTCATATGGACCGAGGAATGTGAGGCTAGTTTCCAGGAGTTGAAGAAATGTTTGGTTACATCACCAGTGTTGATTTTGCTAGATCAGACTAAGGATTATGAGGTGTATTGCGACGTTCACGTCGAGGACTTGGAGCAGTGCTTATGCAGGAAGGAAGAGTTGTTTCATATGCCTCACGACAGCTAAAGCCTCACGAGTTAAATTATGCCACCCATGATTTGGAATTAGCAGCCGTAGTGCATGTGTTGAAGACTTGGAGACATTTTCTCATTGGAAACCATTGTGAGGTGTACACAGATCACAAGAGTTTGAAGTATATTTTCACGCAGAAGGAGTTAAATCTCAGGCAAAGGAGATGGTTGGAGCTCATCAAGGATTATGATATGAGCTTGCATTACCATCCCGGAAAGGCTAACGTAGTAGCTGACGCGCTGAGACGTAAAAGCCATGTCAACACCCTAATGACGGGAGATTTACCAAGAGAGTTAGCCAAAAATCTTCGTGAGCTATGTTTGGAGATAGTCCTGAGAGGCTATGTAGCAGCATTAGAGATTCAGTCTACTTTGATGGATAAGATCAGAGAAGCTTAAAGGACTGACAAGGAGATCGCTTCTATTAAGGAGAAAATGAGCAAAGGAAAAGCTAAAGGATTTCGTGAGGATGAGCACGATACCCTATGGTTTGAAGACCGTGTTTATGTGCCCAATGACCGAGAGATTAGGAAGTTGATTCTGCAAGAGGCCCATGATTCACCATATTCGATTCACCCAGGAAATACCAAGATGTATTTGGATTTGAAGGATACTTTCTGGTGGACCAGAATGAAGAAGGATATTGCGGAGTATGTAGCAATTTGTGATGTATGTCAGAGAGTAAAGGCAGAGCATCAGAAGCCAGCATGATTGATACATCCATTGCTGATACCCGAATGGAAGTGGGATAAGTTAGGCATGGATTTTATCACAGGATTGCCCAAAACGCGTTCAGGCTATGACTCGATTTGGGTTGTAGTCGACCGTTTGACAAAGGTAGCTCACTTCATTCCAGTGAAGACTACCTACACCAGCGCCAAGTTGGCAAAGATATACATGACCAGGATCGTATGTCTGCATGGAGTTCCAAGGAGCATTGTATCAGATAGAGGAACCCAATTTACCTCAAAGTTCTAGAATCAGTTGCATGAAACTTTGGGTACCAGGCTAGAGTTCAGTACAGCTTTCCATCCGCAGACAGATGGACAGACCGAGAGAGTCAATCAGATTTTGGAGGATATGCCGAGAGCTTGTGCGCTAGATTATGGATCTAGTTGGGACGAGAATTTTCCATACGCAGAGTTCTGTTATAACAACAGTTATCAATCCAGTTTGAAGATGGCCCCTTTCGAAGCCTTGTACGAAAGGAGGTGCAGGACCCCATTGTCGTGGGATGAAGTTGGAGACCGCCAGTTGTTTGGACCGGATTTGATTAAAGAGTCTGAATAGAAGGTGAAATTGATTCGCGATAGGCTCAAGGTAGCCCAGTCCAGGGAGAAGAGCTATGCAGATTCTAAATGCAAGGAGACATTTTACGAAGTCGGAGACCGAGTTTATCTTCGAGTATCTCCACTTCGAGGAGTTAAGCGCTTTGGAGTTAAGGGAAAGTTAGCGCCACGTTTTGTTGGACCATACAAAGTATTGGAGCGTATGGGAGAAGTAGCCTATAAGTTGGAATTTCCCGAAGGATTGTCAGGAGTTCACGACGTGTTCCACGTTTCACAATTGCAGAAGTGCCACGCGGAAATGGCTGATATACCGCTGAGAGATACAGTGCCGCTGGAAGCGATTCAGTTGGACAGTGATTTGACCTATGAGGAGAAACCAGTTAAGATTCTTGAGTATGCCAGCCGAGTCACCGCAGCAAGGTTATCAAGTTTTGCAAAGTTCAGTGGAGCCACCACACCGAGGATGAAGCTACCTGGGAACAAGAGGAAGATCTGCTGAAGGACCACCCTCACCTATTTTCTAGCCAACCCGAATCTCGAGGGCGAGATTCATCTTAAGGGGGGTAGGTTTGTAACATCCCAAATTTTCAATTTGGAATGTTATACGATAGATCATCTTTGCATAGCATATTTTATTGCATTTTGGTTGATCCTAGAAATTCTACGCAACTCAAGGACCCTCGGAGAGAGTTGGGGATTTCGTTATTTTCATATTTGAGTTTTCTCAAGTTTTGAAAATAGGATCATATGATTTTATTTATTTTATCTTCAATTATTTATATTATAAAAATATGAGAGAGGGAACAAAATGACTTTCCCAAGATAAAGAAATATTGAGGATTTAATAATGAAATCAAATAAGATTTTATTTTGGTTTTATTTGCTATTTTATTTGAATTTAGGAAAATGCGCGTTTTTCAAAATTGCATTTAGGCCCCAAATAAATGTTCATCCTCTGCGGCTTGATTTTAGAAGCCGGGGAAAAATTCATTTTGGGATTTTTGAAGTCTGTTTAGTATTTCTTTTGTTTTTTTTCCGAGCATAATTATTAAAAAAAATCCGAACCGACCTTGGGCCATGTCCGGCCAGGACTCCGCCTGGCCGGGGGCTTTATATAGCGCGCCACCCGGGCCGCCTCAGCCCAAAGCCACCGCCGCCGCCCAAACCCTAGCCATGCCGCCCGCCCTAGTCGCTGCCGCCGCCGCCGCACCGCCGCCGACGAGGTCGAACTGCCGCCGCCCGCCGGTTTTTTTAGAAAACCGTTGGTTTTCACCGATTTTTTTCGGTTTTTTTAGATTCGTTTTTTAGATAGATCGGTTTTATTTTTTTCTCGGTTTAGTTAGTTAGCGAGCGTTCGCTCGTTCGTTCATTTTAACGATCACGGTCATCATTTAGATCCAGATAACGAACGTTCGTTCGTTAATCTGTTCGTCGTTTTGCTTTTTCTCGAATTAAATCCGCGATTTTTTTGATCGCGATTTCTGATCCGATTTTCATTTTAGTATAACTTTTCGCTCATTTATTGCAATCAGGTGATTCAAGCGCCTGGAGTTTCATCTCGAAACCCTCTTTCCGTTTAACCAACTCAAACAAGTTTTTGCCTCTGTAAAATTTGACCTAGATCCAGATAGTAAATGAAGCTTGTTTCTTTTGCCGTTTGTCTTTCGTAGCTTCTTTCGATTTGATTCTTTTTGCCAACCGGAGTTCTTAAGTTGAACTTTCTGGTTAGACCTCTTATTTGAGTTTTACCTGTGCATTAGTCGAGTACTTATTGTATGCTTGTTTGTTTGCGATAGAGTACCCGTAGTGCGCCGCTTGCTACTTTGAATCGCTAGGTTTTGTGGATCATCAGCAAGGCAAGTAACACTTTTATCATACTTCCTATTACCCAGTTTTTACTGCATTAGATCAATCCTCACACATTGCATGATTATGATCTAATTAAATTGTGGGTTTGGGAAGTAGATGATGTAGTACCTATTACCTGTTTTATTATCAAACCTTTGGGAGTTACTTCTACGTTTGCTTATATTGCTATGCTATGCTAGTAGACGTGGATTGGGTGAGTGTATCCATGACAGATGTGAGATTGATAATTAATGGTTTATCTAAGGTGGCAACTTAAATACACATCTGGGTGGATTGAGGCACCTGGGTATTCCAGCGATTGCCTGTTTTTCTTTATGGACCGCCACCCAGGCTCAAAGGGATCATGAGATTATTCATACTAGAAACTTCCGTGTGAAGCCACAAGCTACTATGGGCTCTAGCATAGTTGATTAAGTTGTGGGAACTCTTACAGTGGTAGACTAGCAGATGTAGGGGAAAGTAGGTGTAACGGTCTACCCGATCGTAAGGTGCTAGCACTTCTGAAAGACTATGTCTCGGTCATCCGTTTCTCAAACACCATGTAGTGCGAGAATCCCAACGGAGGAGATCGGGTCTTGTGGGCAAAAGTGCGCAAACCTCTGCAGAGTGTATAAACTAATCATGGTTACCCGTGTCCCCAATTATGGAATCTTGAGTATCTAGTACTTGGATTATCATGTGAATCTCATCATGTTACTCTAATTAATATTGTTGGGTTTTAATGATGATGTTTAATTGGGATTGAGAGGGCGTCTACACTCTCAATGTTTAACAACCACCATGATAGTTAAATAAAATTTATTCCTTTGCAGTAGGAAAAAATTGGCTTTAAGCAAAACTGTAACCATAGAGCTTTCCACCAGCCAAATATGCATGTAGTATAGCTTTATTCCTTCATTGCTCTCTATGTGTTACCTTGCCAGCATATTCCATGTGCTGACCCGTTTCGGGCTGCAACATTCATGTTGCAGACTTTTCAGACGACGAGTAAGGTGCCTTTAGGTCGTGGTTCTATACTCAGTGATGCCGTTGGAGTTGATGGACTCACTTATCTTCCAAGCCTTCCGCTGTTATCGTTATTAGATGGCCTTAAGCCATATTTATTGTAATAAGTTCTCTTTTGAGACACTCGATGTAATAAGTGTGTGATTGCTACTATGTTATAAATCCTTCAAGTACTGTGTGGTGTCAGCATTACTGATCCAGGGATGACACCGGAGCACAGAGATTGGACCGTTTGAGGTTTGGTCACTACACAAGCGGTCAAGTATTTGCGATCCTTATACGCCATTGATCCTATTTTGTCATTTCTGAAGGACACGTTCTACGGCGGCGGCTTGGGATCCTCAATTCCCAAGTCAGATCTCATCGACCATGACCACGATCACGAGGAGGGCAACCACAAAGGTTCTTCCAAGGTGAAACATCCCATCTGTGACATCAGAAAGCGCACCATTGGTCTGTGCTCTTCCAACTGGAAGGATCCCGTCCATGAAATGTGAGGCAACATCCTATCAGCAAATCTTACCCTTTCTAGCTTGCCAACCCATACCCTTTGTTGTTATAGCATTCGTCGTGCGGTGCTTTAACTATGTCGTGTTTAATTATTTCAGTTATGCAAAAATGTATTGTTCAATAGGGCTATGTGATGTTTAAGTATGAATTGTCTACTTTGGATTCACGATGGCTATATTTGGTTGTTTATAGTGAGTAGATGCCTTGTTTATCTGTATTTGGTTGTTAGGTTGGTTGTAGTGAGCATTTTTCCAGTTACCAAGCAGATGCCTTGTTTATATGTATTTGGTTCTTAGTTTGGTTGCAGTGAGCATTTGTCCAGTTATCAAGCATATGCCTTCTTTATCTGTATTTGGTTGTTAGGTTGTAACATCCCAATTTTCAATTAGGATGTTATACATAGGTCATCATATGCATATCATATTTTATTTGCATTTTGTTTGTGATCCTAAAAATCTTATGCAACTCAAGGGCCCAAGGAGAGAGTTGGGGATTTCATTTATTTTCATATTTGACTTTTTCTCAAATTTGAAAAGAGGGATCATTTGGATTTTAATATTTTTATCTCCAATTATTTCCCATAATAAAAGTAAAAGAGGGAAGATAATATAACTTCTTCATAAAGAGAGGAATATTGGAGGTAAAATTTTAAAATAAAATAAATACTTTATTTGGATTTTATTCGAGATTTTATTTGAATTAAAAAATATGCATTTTTGAAAATTGCATATTTAGGCCAGAAAAATGTTCACTTTGTTCTAAATATTTTATTTAGACGGTGAAAATTGTTTTTGGCATTTTCAGATTTTTTAAATATTTTATTAGGATTTTTCCTCGGCCGATTTTTTTTTAAAAATTCCGCCCAACTAGGCCAAAGGCCCAGTCGAGCCGGGCCGAAGCAGGCAGCGCCGCCGCCTTCCTCCCGTCACCGCCGTGCATGGCACGAACGTCGAGGAGAGTCCGAGCCGAACTCTCGCTCGCACCGGCCCCTCCCCAAGCCGCGCCTCCCGACCCCTTTATAAGCCGTCGGACCCCCCGCCCTCTCCACCCAACCACCGCACCACCGCCGCCGTTGCCGCCGCCAGCCCGCTCGCCGCCGCCGCCGCTCAGTGCCGCGCCGCCTGCCACCGCTCGCCCGTAGCCGCCCCGGACCCCACCGCCCCGCCGAATCCCGGCGCCTCGCCGGAGCCGCCGTCCCGCCGGATCTCGCCGCCGACCGCCGGTTTTCTAGAACTGGTAAAAAATCGACAAAAACGTTGCCCATTTTTTCCCCGTTAGATTAGTTAGTTTGGTTTTTTTTCGGTTTCGCTAATTAGCGAACATTCACCCAAACGTCTCTGTTAGCAAACACGTTCGCCCATTTGTCTATGTTAGCGAACGTTCGTTCGTTAGTGTTTTTCTTTTCTTTTATTTTCGGCCAGGGACCTATCCATGATTATTTTTATCGCAGATTAGCCCCTGATCTTCAAAAGCTCGCAACTTTTTGCTCGCTTGTCCAAATCCAGTGAAACCAACGCCAAAATCTTTGTCTCGAACCCCTCTTTCCAGTTAACTAACTTGAACTTGATTTTTATAATATAAAATTTGGTTGCAATAGATTTGAATTTTGAACTTCTTTTAACCGCAGTTTGAGTTTCGTAGCTCCGATTCGATTGATTCTTTTTGCAAATCGAAGCTCTTCTCTTGAACTTTTGATTTGGATTTTTTCTCTTGAGTTTACCCTTGCATCTATTGTTTTAGTGCTTATGTATGCTATTGTTTGTTTGCGATAGAGTTTCTGGAGTGCGAAGCGTGCTAGTACGAGTCACTAGGGTTTTCAGATCATCAGCAAGGCAAGTAACACTTTGATGATACCCCCTTATTACCCAGTTTTTTATGCATTAGTATCAATCCTCAAACACTGCATGGTTAGGGCTTGAATATTTGTGGGTACTGGGAAGTAGTGATGAGGTAGAACCTATTGTCTTTATTTCAAACCCTAGGAATTACTTCTACGTTATGCTTATACTTCTATGCTATGCTCGTAGACGTGGTTTGGTTGAGTGATCCATGACAGATGTGAGAGTTTAATTAATGGTTAAACTTAAGGTGGCTACTTTAACACACATCTGGGTGGATTGGTTGAGGTACCCTGGAGCACCCAGTGGTTGTCTAGGCACCTGGAGCAATCCAGTGTTGTCCTGGGATATCCCAGAGTACCGTGTGTGATCATCCTCTGCTTTGCCACCCAGGCTCAAAGGGATCATAAGATTATTCATGCTAGAAACTTCCCTGTGCAGCCACAAGCCATTATGGGCTCTGGCATAGTTGAGTGCTAACCCACAAGTATAGGGGATTGCAACAGTTTTCGAGGGTAGAGTATTCAACCCAAATTTATTGATTCGACACAAGGGGAGCCAAAGAATATTCTCAAGTATTAGCAGTTGAGTTGTCAATTCAACCACACTTGGAAACTTAATATCTGTAGCAAAGTGATTAGTAGCAAAGTAATATGATAGTGGTGATAACGGTAGCAAAAGGTAACAGTAGTAAAAGTAATGTTTTTGGTATTTTGTAGTGATGATAGCAATAACAACGGAAAAGTAAATAAGCAAAGAAAAATATATGGAAAGCTCATAGGCAATGGATCAGTGATGGAGAATTATGCCGGATGCGGTTCATCATGTAACAGTCATAACCTAGGATGACACAGAACTAGCTCCAGTTCATTGATATAATGTAGGCATGTATTCCGAACATAGTCATATGTGCTTATGGAAAAGAACTTGCATGACATCTGTTGTCCTACCCTCCCGTGGCAGCGGGGTCCGTACGGAAACTAAGGGATATGAAGGTCTCCTTTTAATAGGGAACTGGAACAAAGCATTAACACATAGTGAATACATGAACTCCTGAAACTACGGTCATCACCGGTAAGTATCCCAATTATTGTCACTTCGGGGTTAACGGATCATAACACATAATAGGTGACTATAGACTTGCAAGATAGGATCAAGAACACTCATATATTGATGAAAACATAATAGGTTCAGATCTGAAATCATGGCACTCGGGCCCTAGTGACAAGCATTAAGCATAGCAAAGTCATAGCAACATCAATCTTAGAACATAGTGGACACTAGGGATCAAACCCTAACAAAACTAACTTGATTACATGATAGATCCCATCCAACCCATCACCGTCCAGCAAGCCTACGATGGAATTACTCATGCACGACGGTGAGCATCATGAAATTGGTGATGGAGGATGGTTGATGATGACGATGGCGATGGATTCCCCTCTCCAGAGCCCCGAATGGACTCCAGATCAGCCCTCCCGAGAGGTTTTAGGGCTTGGTGGCGGCTCCGTGTCGTAAAACGTGATGATTTCTTCTCTCTAATTTTTCTCTCCCGAAACTCAATATATGGAGTTGGAGTTGGAGTCGGAGAGGCAACAGGGGCCCCACGTGGTAGGGGGCGCGCCCTAGGGGGGCAGGCGCGCCCCCACCCTCGTTGCAAGGTGGTGGCCCCCTGGCCTTCATCTTTGGCAGGTATTTTTCTTATTTTATAAAAAGTGTCTCCGTGAAGTTTCAGGTCATTCCGAGAATGTTTGCTCCTGCACATAAATAACACCATGGTAATTCTGCTGAAAACATCATCGGTCCGGGTTAGTTCCATTCAAATCATGCAAGTTAGAGTCCAAATCAAGGGCAAAAGTGTTTGGAAAAGTAGATACGTTGGAGACGTATCAACTCCTCCAAGCTTAAACCTTGGCTTGTCCTCAAGCAATTCAGTTGACAAACTGAAAGTGATAAAGAAAAACTTTTACAAACTCTGTTTGCTCGTGTTGTTGTAAATATGTAAAGCCAACATTCAAGTTTTCAGCAAAGATTATAACTAACCACATTTGCAATAACGCATAGGTCTCAAGTTTACTCATATCAATAGCATAATCAACTAGCGAGCCATAATAATAAAACTCGGATGACAACACTTTCTCAAAACAGTCATAATATGATATAACAGGATGGTATCTCGCTAGCCCTTTCTGAGACCGCAAAACATAAATGCAGAGCACCTTTAAAGACCAAGGACTGACTAGACGTTGTAATTCATAGTAAAAGAGATCCAGTCAAGTCATACTCAATGTAAACTAATAGTAATGAATGCAAATGACAGCAGTGCTCTCCAACTGGTGCTTTTTAATAAGAGGATGATGACTCAGCATAAAAGTAAATATATAGGCCCTTCACAGAGGGAAGCAGGGATTTGTAGAGGTGCCAGAGCTTGGTTTTGAAACAGAGGTGAATAATATTTTGAGCGGTATACTTTCATTGTCAACATAACAACCAAGAGATGGCGATATCTTCCATGCTACACACATTATAGGCGGTTCCCAAACAGAATGGTAAAGTTTATACTCCCCCTTCCACCACAAGCATCAATCCATGGCTTGCTTGAAACAACGAGTGCCTCCAACTAACAAGAGTCCCAGGGGGAGTTTTGTTTGCAATTATTTTGATTTAGTTTGCATAAAGCATGGGACTGGGCATCCCGGTGACCAGCCATTTATCTCGTGAGTGAGGAGCGGAGTCCACTCCTCTTGAGAATAACCCGCCTAACATGGAAGATACAGACAGCCCTAGTTGATACATGAGCTATTCGAGCATACAAAACATGATATTTATTTGAAGATTTAGAGTTTGGCACATAAAAATTTACTTGGAACGGCAGGTAGATACCATATATAGGTAGGTATAGTGGACTCATGTGGAATAACTTTGGGGTTTAAGGGATTGGATGCACAAGCAGTATTCCCGCTTAGTACAGGTGAAGGCTAGCAAAATACTGGGAAGCGACCAGCTAGGGAGCGACAACGGTCATGAACATGCATTAAAATTAATCAACACCGAATGCAAGCATGAGTAGGATATAATCCACCATGAACATAAATATCGTGAAGGCTATGTTGATTTTGTTTCAACTACATGCGTGAACATGTGCCAAGTCAAGTCACTTAAATCATTCAGAGGAGGATACCACCCTATCACACCACATCATAACCATTTTAATAGCATGTTGGCACGCAAGGTAAACCATTATAACTCATAGCTAATCAAGCATGGCACAAGAAACTATGATCTCTAGTTGTCATTGCAAACATGTTTATTCATAATAGGCTGAATCAGGAACGATGAACTAATCATATTTACAAAAACAAAAGAGGTCGAGTTCATACCAGCTTTTCTCATCTCAGCCATTCCATCATATATCATCATAATTGCCCTTCACTTGCACGACCGAACGATGTGAATAATAATAATAGTGCACGTGCATTGGGCTAAGCTGGAATCTGCAAGCATTCAATAAATAGGAGAAGACAAGGCAATATAGGCTCTTCTGTCAGATCAACATTTATGCATATAAGAGCCACTTCAACAATTTAATCATGGTCTTCTCCTATCGACCCCCAAAGAAAAGAAAAGAAATAAAACTATTTACATGGGAAAGCTCCCAACAAGCAAAAGAAGAACATGAAATCTTTTTGGGTTTTCTTTTTAATTACTACTACAAGCATGGAAAGTAAACTAATTAAAAGCTACAACTAATTTTTTTTGGTTTTTTATTAAGGTTTATTAAACACACAAGAAGAAAGCATGAAAAGGAAAGTAAACTAGCATGGATGATACAATGAAAAAGTATGAGCACCGACATCTAGCAATGAGTGTGTGAACATAAATGTAATGCCGGTGGAAAATACGTACTCCCCCAAGCTTAGGCTTTTGGCCTAAGTTGGTCTATGGCCACGGCTGACCTGGCGGATATCCATAATAGTAGATGGGGTCATACTACGATGCAGCGGCTATCGCCTACTGAGCTGCAGCGTGGCGACGAGCGGCCTCCTCTCTCCTCTCGTACTCATCTGCCTACTCTCTGGTAATAGTATATCCTCCTCTTGCCTGATAATCAAAGAAGGCAGGGGCAGGAAGAGTAATACGGACAACACGACGTCTGTTAAAGATTAGTCGGTACTGGAGAGGTGATTCATTCCTCTCAACAAACTGGTGATGAACCATAGCATTAAAGTCTAGGTAAGCAGGTGGTAATTCAATATCATCTTCGTATGTCTATACCAAGAAAATTAGCTATGCGGGATGCATAAATTCCTCCAAAGAAATCTCCATTATATCTATTGAGGTGCAACCTACGTGCAACAATGGCCCCCAAATTATAAGATTGGTATCCTAACACAACACTCCTAAGAATACTGAGATTGGGGACACACATGTGACATGCCTCATCTTTACCGTTAATGCATATACCTATGAAGAGAGCAAAATAATGTATAGCAGGAAAGTGAATGCTCCCTATGGTAGCTTGTGTAATATCTCTAGATTCTCCCACAGTTATGCTAGCTAGAAAATCTCTGAATTCAGATTTGCGAGGATCCCTTATACTACCCCATTGTGGAAGTTTGCATGCAATGGTAAAATCCTCTAAGTCCATGGTATAAGATTTATCATAAAGATCAAACAGGACAGTTGGAGAATTACGTGAAGTTGAAAATTCAAACCTCCTCACAAAGGAACTAGTGAGATTATGATACTGACTGCACTTCTCTTCCTCGAAGCTCACGAGATCAGCATTACGCAAATATGCGTTGAATTCTTCTTTTATTCCCGCTCGATCCATAAAATTTTCAGAAGGCCACTCATAAGGACGCACTGGAGCGTCTCTTGGTGGCTCTTCATCAGCATCACGCATTGCAAGCGTGGGTCCTTGCTTCCTTGAAGAACCACCTTGGAACATTTTCCTAAGCATTTTTCTTCCTCTGGAAAATTCTGAATTTTTTTAGTAACTTCAAAATAAAATTAAACCAAACTCAATAATATTGATAGCAACTACTCCTACAAGTGCCTAGGGCCTATATCATGCATCAAAACTACTTGGAACCATATAAATTTGACATGCAAGCTCAAGAATAGGGTCACCTAAGTAGCAAAAATTTGCAATGAATAAAGCACTAGAACAAAAACTAATTGGACCAATGGAGGAGTCACATACCAAGGAACAATCTCCCCAAGCAGTTTTGTGAGAGGTGCTTTGAGCAAGGAGATCGAAAATGGCAGCAAAACGAGCTTGGACTCGGGTTTGAGCTGGTTATTCGTGTTTGGGGGAGGAAGAAGGAGTGTATGGGTGAAAGGATAAGTGGATGAGGTCCATCGTGGGCCCACGAGGCAGGAGGGCGCGCCCTCCACCCTCGTGGGCAGGAGGTTGGCCCCCCTGGTGTGTTCTCAGTTCCATAAATCCTCAAATATTCTAGAAAAAAATCATATTTAATTTCTAGGGCATTTGGAGAACTTTTATTTTCAAGGTATTTTTATATTGCACGGATAATCAGATAACAGATAGACAAATATTCATTTTTATTTTATTTAATATAAATAACAAAAAGTAAAACTGGGATATAGAAGGTTGTGCCTTCTAGTTTCATCCATCTCATGGTCATCAAAAGGAATCCACTAACAAGGTTGATCAAGTCTTGTTAACGAACTCATTCCGAATAACATGGAACCGAAGAAATTTCGAATAACACTATGTTACCTCAACGGGGATATGCGCATCCCCAATAATAAGAATATCATATTTCTTCTTGACAGTAGGAAGAGGAAATCCAAAGGTTCCAAATATAATCGATGGAAATTTTCCAATAGAGTTGATACTATGAACTTGAGGTTGTTTCCTCGGAAAGTGTACCGAATGCTCGTTACCATTAACATGAAAAGTGACATTGCCTTTAGTGCAATCAATAACAGCCCCTGCAGTATTCAAAAAGGGTCTTCCAAGAATAATAGACATACTATCGTCCTCGGGAATATCAAGAATAACAAAGTCCGTTAAAATAGTAACGTTTGCAACAACAACAGGCACATCCTCACAAATACAGACATGTATAGGAGTTGATTTATCAGCCATTTGCAAAGATATTTCAGTAGGTGACAACTTATTTAAATCAAGTCTACGATATAAAGAGAGATGCATAACACTAACACCGGCTCCAAGATCACATAAAGCAGTTTTAACATAGTTTCTTTTAATGTAGCATGGTATAGTGGGTACTTCTAGATCTCCAAGTTTCTTTGGTATTCCACCCTTAAAAGTATAATTAGCAATCATGGTGGAAATTTCAGCTTTCGGTATCTTTCTTTTATTTGTAATAATATCTTTCATGTACTTAACATTTCAGCAAAGCGCTCAAAATACTCATCATCCTTTTTCTTGGATGGTTTGGGAGGAAAGGGCATGGGTTTCTGAACCCAAGGCTCTCTTTCTTTACCGTGTTTCCTAGCAACAAAGTCTTTCTTATCATAACGTTGATTCTTTGATTGTGGGTTATCAAGATCAATAGCAGGTTCAATTTCTATATCATTATCATTACTAGGTTGAGCATCGTCATGAACATCATTATTGACATTATCACTAGTTTCAGTTTCATTACCAGGTTGTGTTTCAGCATCAAAAATAGAAATATCATTTGGATTCTCAAGTGTTTCAACAATAGGATCACTAGAAGCATGCAAAGTCCTATCATTTTTCTTTTTCTTCTTTTTAGAAGAACTAGGTGCATCTATATTATTTCTCTGAGAATCTTGCTCAGTTCTCTTAGGATGGCCTTCAGGATACAAAGGTTCCTGAGTCATTCTACCAGTTCTAGTAGCCACTCTAACATCATAATCATTATCTTTACTATTCAATTCATTGAGCAAATCATTTTGAGCTTTAAGTACTTGTTCTACTTGAGTGGTAACCATAGACGCATGTTTACTAATAAGTTTAAGTTCACCTTTAACATTAGCCATATAATCACCCAAGTGTCCAAGCATATTTGAATTATATTTTAGTTGTCTACCAAAATAAGCATTAAAATCTTCTTGGTTAGCCATAAATTTATCAAACTCATCTAAGCATGGGCTAGCAATTTTAGTAAATGGGATTACAGCTTTACCATATCTATAGAGAGAATTTACCTTTACTACCTGTGTCGGGTTATCAAGACCATGAGTTTCTTCAATAGGTAAAGGATTTGGATTATATGTTTCTTCAACAGGCGGTAAATTAAGACCATGTATTTCGAGAGCTATTGTTACGGCAGATGTCCTTAATGTCAGGACTTAGTCGCGAGGCCAACGCATCTATGTGGTAGCTTGAGAGGGGTTGAGCAGGACGAGATACGCGATGTTTTACCTAGGTTCGGCCCCTCATGGTGGAGGTAAAAGCCTACATCCTGCTTCATTGATATTGATGATGATGATCACGGTTACAAGAGTGCTCTATCTCGAGAGCTATTGTCTAAACCTAACTTGTCCAACTTGTGGAACTTGTCCCTCTTCTCCCTTTTGGGGAGCCCTGCCCCTCCTTATATATGTTGGAGGGGCGGGTTACATGTAGAGTCCTATTAGGATTGTGACTAGTCTATCTCTAATACAAACTGGATACAAGTCCAGGTCTTAACTCTTTGTAAGATAAATGTTCCTCATGCCTTTCCTCTTAAACCGGCCCACCGTAATATAAACCGACCTGTTGGGCCTTGGGCCTTGTCATCCATCTGGAACACGCGTCGGGTCACCAATGAGTCTTCAGGCTCGTGAATCGTCATACCAGTGAACCGCCAGACTCGTAAACCGCCAGACACGTAAACCGCCAATCACGTAAACCGCCAATCCTCTGGCGGTTTACCAATGAAACGCCTAGTCCGGCCGGGTTATACTTCCGGCCGGTTTACACCGCGGGGTATATCCTCGACATTAGCCCCCAAGTTTAGCTTGGATCTATCCATGGTAAACTTATGCTGCAAAAATAAACACAAGAACAAATTTGACAGGTTGTGCTCCGGGTTAAGAATTCTTGTAAACCGGTACCTGATCACCCTTAAGTCCTTGTTATTTCCTCCTTCTGGGAAGTCCGGGTCAATAGACCAGCTTCATAATCAATTTGCCGACATTGGTTTGTCACAGAGAAATATTGTGAAGAATAACTCCTTTGACTCAGCTCCCAAAGCGCCGGTTTAAGAAATATGGGTCTTGAAATACTTATCTGATATTCAACCGGCTTGAAGATGTAAAACTTGCCGGTTTAATATTACCAAAATGGCCGGTTTATAAATATTGATTGCACCGGGTCATAATTGTTGTCGACACCGGGTCATGTAATTGATCTTCCTGATTTGCTCAAAACTGATAAAATGAAGTTGTTCCTCCTTTATATGCATAATACCTGTAGCCCCCAAGTCTTAAGAGGAGAACATAGTGATAACTTAAGACTTGCTCCAATAAGTGTTTCAACCTTGAAGAAATCCAGTTTGTTCATCTCAATCATATAAATTGAATACTCCATATATGTAGCCCCCAAGTACTGGGTTGTCATGCTTGCAGCAACCTAGGACATGTAATTGCTTATAAAAACTTCAATCAGTGTAACCTCCAAGGGCCGGGTCATTATGCAATAATGAGCAGGGATTTTAGCAGTGATGTGTAGTGCCCAAGGGCCGACTTAGTAAGATAATACTGAACCAGGACTTGATATATACTTCAATGAAAATAACATCTTATAATGTAGCTTCCATCGTAGGGCTTGAACCCACGTCCACAAGGTTAAGAGTTTTGTGCTTTACCAACTGAGCAATGGATCCTTCAATATTATGGACGAAAACTTGTGTACCTTGAATTGTTGACAGGAGCAATTGGTAGCCCCCAAGGGCCGGCTCATTATAATATGATAAGTCGGGTCTTCAATAAGACTAGTAAAAAATGACTTTGCATTAGCCCCCAAGTGTCATGATGCATGCTTGCAGCGACATGAGACTTTCATGTAATCTCAATTTGAATATGTAGCCCCCAAGTGTCGGGTTGTAAGCCTGCAGCGACTCGGGACTATTCCTTCCATGGCAAAACAAATCATATTCATCGACAAAATAATATCCATTGCGCTAAAGCGACTTTGAAAAACCTCAGTCATAATATTAATAACCATAATAAAAATCCAGCCATGTTGGCTATTCAAGATAATATAATCCGGTATGAAAATCTTATTCATCCAATATCATAATGAAAATTCAGCCAAGTTTGGCTATTTGAATAATATAACCCAATCATTTATAAGTGCATGATTCCAATGGCGCAATCCAAATATATACTGGCGACTTATAGTCCAAAGCCATCCCAGTTTAATAAACACCGGATAATTTCTCATCATATACTGGCGATTTATCGTCTTAAAGCCAGGCCGGTTTAATAAGCACCGGATAATTTATCATCATACTGGTGACTTATAGTCGAAAGCCAGGTCGGGTTAGTAAACATCGGTGATTTATAATCATGCTTTATTCAACCTATTTCTGCATACAACAAGTTTAAAGTGTCCGGGCAGTTTACCGTCGGACAGGTCATAATGCCTGACATATAACCCAGGTTTATATCCAAGGCTACACTTAAGAATAATCAAATATGAAATATATCATACCTGTGACATTGAATCACATCGTTGGTTTACCAAGTTTTTGGAATAGGGTTAATAACCCAGATTTTGAGTACTGATAACTCCTTCCATATTGTGTCGGTTTATGATAAAACCGTACCAGGTTGTGATAAACACCGGTTTAACCACATATAATACTGGCGACTCGTAGTCAAACCAGACCAGGCTGATAGTCTCCGGATTATAACTTGGTTGTGTACTGACAACTTGTAGTTGAAAGCCGAGCCGGGTTGATAAACACCGGTTTACTCCATAATAGGATGGTAACAGAAAATCAAACTGGGCAGATAGCCTCCGGATTAAGATTTAACCGTGTTCAGTCAATTTGTAATTTGATAGTCGAACCGATTTAAGAATTGTCAGTTTAAAAACGCAACAAAAGAAATATTTATCAAAAAAAAATTTCAAGCAAAGGCAATGATAAAACCATTTGCAAAAAGAGGCTATTGAGCCGATCAAATGGTGTTACCATGGTCGGACATGACCAAGCCCCCGATAGGCGTAGCTATGGTTCAAGTCAGCCAGGTCCCCAAATGAAACAGTGGCATTATGCCGATCAAAAGGCGTGGCAATGGTTCGGGTTCGACCAAGCCCCCAAGTGATTCTGTGGCCTTAGGCCGATCAAGAGGCATGACTATGGTTTAGACATGACCACAAGTCCCCAAGTGATGCATTGGCATTACGCCGATCAAGAGGTGTAGCGATGGTTCGGGTTCGACCAAAGCCCCCAAGTGATGCTGTGGCACTAGGCCGATCAAGAGGCGTGATGGTTCAGACGTGACCACAAGTCCCCAAGTGATGCTATGGCTTTACACCTATCAAAAGGTGTTGCTATGGTTCAGATACGACCAAGCCCCCAAGTGATCAATAATATGATAGGCCAATAAGGCAGGATACCCATGTTTGAACCGCGCATCATGGCAGCAGGTCCTCTTTGGCACACTTTAACTTTTTGCAACAGATAAATCCTTCTTGAACCGGGATTTTGAACCAGATATTGAGAGCTTCAAAGCTTTGTGGGAGAATATATTTCCCTTGAACCGGATTTTAAACCGGCATTCTTCATTTTGAACCGGAATTTTTCAGATGGCCTTTGAATTTGCACCAATATGGCGGGTTTAGGGTCCTGCATTAGATAACTTTGCAAGCCAGAGTAATTGCTATTTTAAAGAAAGCAATATATAATATAAAAATATACTAGATGGATTTCACCTGATATGTTAGGCCAGAAATTATCCACTTCGGAGTTGATGATCACCGCGGTGAAGCTGAAATCCATCACGGCCGAGTCGGCCGCAGGAACAGATAGATGGGCCGCCCTCAGCGTTGTAAGCCGGGGCGGACGAGCAAGTTGCCATCCTCATTATAATCTGGCACGGACGCATGAACCGGCCGTGAGGGCGGATGATAAACCAATCACGTGAGTTGATGTAGCGGGGGTGGCAACCTGCGCAGGACGAGCGCTAGTGCAAAAATGATATTTCACCATGCCCCCTTTTACGACACCCTCCTAACTTGTCTTGTCGAACTAACTGTCATGATGAGCCGGCTATAAAGATGAATCGGCAGGCAAAACCAAATAATGACAACAATGGGTCAACTGCTGTTGTAAGCCGGCCGATACAGTAGGGCAGCTGAATTGAACTTTGATTTATCTCCATTCCCTTAACAGCTCTAGACCTCAAACATGTTTGTCCTCCCATTGGGCACTTTTAGCAGTCATCTATGATAACCTCCTTTCTTTTCTTTTGTCTAAATGTAATGATAATCCCATAGTAGCTCTTGCCGTAAGACAGCAAATTTTTACGAGGGCATCCATCAGTTTATCTGGTGCACTTGAGGCAGACTAGACTGTACGCCTTATCTTGAGACCTGGATTCCCTTGTATGGCTGGCCTCAGTATATGCTTTTGTAATCCAGGACCAGTTTGCTTTGTACACCAAACGATAGCAACGGTGAAAATGAGCGCCTAGCTCCAACCGCGGCAAGTTAAAACTGTGATGGCAACTCAGTGGGCGGTTTGGGCGATGGAGGCAGTCAGGCCAGGCCGGTTTACACATGAAGGTGGCTGCTCAAGGCCACAACGGCGGGAGACGCGGCAGTGGCAAAGCGTCCCATGGACGACCCGACCAAGAGCGATGGCGGTTTAGCGCGAAGTGGAACTAGGTTGGTACAAAGGCTGAACCTGATGGAGCGTGGCACGGCTCAGAGGGAACATTCATGGCCGGTCTTGCGAGCGGAGGTACGGGTTGATGTTGTGACCCGGTGGGGTAGAACCGCACAGGACAGCGCTTGGTCAGGGCCATGACCTCGATGGCGGTTTAGGGGCGAGGCTAGGCACGCTGTAGGCGGCTCGCGGCCGGTTTGTCGCAGACCAGTAATGGAAACGGGGTGACCCGATGGAGGCGGGCCATGGTGGAGAAAAACCGGCGGAGGTGGTGTGGCGGCTCTTGGCGTGGCAACCCAACAGCGCACCGGCAGGGGTGGCTTGGCGATGAGGTGAAGGAGAATCCGAGTGCGCCTGTAGTTGATGAGTCCACATTGTTGATCCTCCGGATTGTTGTCATATCCGCTCATAGTCGGCAAGGCGGATCACAGTGACAGCCGGCAACGACGGTGGAGGTCAGCAACAGCGGCGGGGTTGACTTGAGGCTGCGGCGTCACACAGCAAATGTGGTGACGAGGTCGGCCAGGCGCGGGCGGCCCGTGGCGTCGGTTCAAAGTGAGGCCATCGCAAGAGGCGCCGGCGGAGGCTATTACAAGGTGGAGGCGAGGGCAAGTTATTGACGGCGGCTCGGCGATGCAGAGTGTCTCGTCCCTGCCGCAGTTGAAGACGGCGCCGCGAAACTCCGACGACTGGATGGTGGCTTTAGCGCGGCCGGCGGTTTGGCACAGAAGAGGTGCAGTGACTCAGGCGCGTCTATCTTGACAAGGCGTCCCGGTGCAGCACCCGTCTACGAGCAGGGCGGAGACGGAGCCTAGCCAGTGAGAACAGGAGTAGTTATACGGGCGCGGCAGCGAGGGTGCGATGGCCGACCTGGTGACGTGGTCGATGCTTCGTCGAAGATTGAGTCCGCGTCCCAGTTGTGGACTTCCGCGTGCATGGCTTTGCTGTTCAGGCCAAGCCTGATCCCTCGACGAGCTTCACCAGGGCGTGTTCAGGTCTGTAGGTGTAGTGGAGACAAACCGGAGTCAACGGCGACGACCGGCCCGGCCGCGATAGGAGAGGCCGTAGTGGCTCGAGCGGTTCGAGGGCGCAGGCGTAGTCGATGGATGAGTCCGAGTTACGGACGGCTCTGTTTCCTTTTCTTGACTTTTTTCCCTGACTTTGATTTTTTTATTCCAATTTGCGGTAGCACGTCCGACCCTCTAATAGTTCCGATGTCTATCTTGTCTTCAACTCAGTTTCGCCATATCATCCAGACGTAGAGGCGCATACTGCTGCATAACTCCAGCTTTAATCCAAAAGCAATGATTTATCGGCTCTGCCTATGGCTATTCCATGCCGGTTTATCCTGTGTGATTTCCTCTGTACTGGTTCAACTGATTAATCATGAGCTTCTTGATCCCTCGGAGAGATCCCTCCAAGAACTCAACACCACCGTGCGCGAGCCCCACGGTGGGCGCCAACTGTCGCGGAGTTGTCATGTCAGATGTCCTTAATGTTAGGACTTAGTCGCGAGGCCAACACATCTATGTGGTAGCTTGAGAGGGGTTGAGCGGGACGAGAGACGCGATGTTTTACCCAGGTTCGGCCCCTCACTGTTGAGGTAAAAGCCTACATCCTGCTTCATTGATATTGATGATGATGATCACGGTTACAAGAGTGCTCTATCTCGAGAGCTATTGTCTAAACCTAACTATTCCAACTTGTGGAACTTGTCCCTCTTCTCCCTTTTGGGGAGCCCTGCCCCTCCTTATATATGTTGGAGGGGCGGGTTACATGTAGAGTCCTATTAGGATTAGGACTAGTCTATCTCTAATACAAACCGGATACAAGTCTAGGTCTTAACTCTTTGTAAGATAAATGTTCCTCATGCCTTTCCTCTTAAACCGGCCCACCGTAATATAAACCGGCCTGCTGGGCCTTGGGCCTTGTCATCCATCTGGAACACGCGCCGGGTCACCAATGAGTCTTCAGGCTCGTGAATCGTCATACCAATGAACCGCCAGACTCGTAAACCGCCAGACATGTAAACCGCCAATCACGTAAACCGCCAATCCTCTGGCGGTTTACCAATGAAACGCCTAGTCCGGCCGGGTTATACTTCTGGCCGGTTTACACCGCGGGGTATATCCCCGATAGGCAGTAAATTAAGACCATGTATTTCTTCAATAGGAGGTAAATTCTTAACATCTTCAGCTTTAATACCTTTTTCTTTCATAGATTTCTTTGCCTCTTGCATATCTTCAGGACTGAGAAATAGAATACCCCTCTTCTTCGGAGTTGGTTTAGAAATAGGCTCAGGAATTGGCTCCGGAGGTGTCCAATTATTTTCATTTGTCAACATATTATTCAATAGAATTTCAGCTTCATCCGGTGTTCTTTCCCTAAAAACAGAACTAGCACAACTATCCAGGTAATCTCTGGAGGCATCGGTTAGTCCATTATAAAAGATATCAAGTATTTCATTTTTCTTAGGAGGATGATCAGGCAAAGCATTAAGTAATTGGAGAAGCCTCCCCCAAGCTTGTGGGAGACTCTCTTCTTCAATTTGCACAAAATTATATATATCCCTTAAAGCACCTTGTTTCTTATGAGCTGGGAAATATTTAGCAGAGAAGTAATAAATCATATCCTGGGGACTACGCACACAACCAAGATCAAGATAATTAAACCATATCTTAGCATCACCCTTTAATGAGAACGGGAATATTTTAAGGATATAAAAGTAGCGAGTTCTCTCATCTTTAGTGAACAGGGTAGCTATATCATTCACTTTAGTGAGATGTGCCACAACAGTTTCAGATTCATAACCATGAAAAGGATCAGATTCAACCAAAGTAATTATATCAGGATCAACAAAGAATTCATAATCCTTACCAGTAACAAAGATAGGTGAAGTAGCAAATGCAGGGTCAGGTTTCATTCTAGCATTTAGAGACTGCTTACTCCATTTAGCTAATAATCTTTTAAGTTCAGGTCTATTTCTGCAAGCTAAAATAGCTAAAGAAGCATCTTGATCAAAAACATAACCCTTAGGAATGGCAAGTGGTTCTTCATCATCACTTTCATCAGTATCATTAGATTCAATGTTTTCAATTTCTCTAGCCCTAGCAAGTTGTTCATCAAGAAAAGCACTAAGTGGCATAGTAGTATCAGGCATAGAGGTAGTTTCATCATAAGTATCATGCATAGCAAAAGTGCCATCATCAATAACATGCGACATATCAGAACGAATAGCAGAAGCAGGTGTAGGTGTCGCAAGCTTACTCAAAATAGAAGGTGAATCAAGTGCAGAGCTAGATGGAAGTCCCTTACCTCCCCTCGTAGTTGAGGGATATATCTTGGTTTTTGGATCTCTCAAGTTCTTCATAATGATAAGCAGATATATATCCCAAGTGACTCAAAGAATAGAGCTATGCTCCCCGGCAACGGCGCCAGAAAATAGTCTTGATAACCCACAAGTATAGGGGATCGCAATAGTTTTCGAGGGTAGAGTATTCAACCCAAATTTATTGATTCGACACAAGGGGAGCCAAAGAATATTCTCAAGTATTAGCATCTGAGTTGTCAATTCAACCACACCTGGAAACTTAATATCTGCAGCAAAGTGTTTAGTAGCAAAGTAATATGATAGTGGTGATAATGGTAGCAAAAGGTAATAGTAGTAAAAGTAATGTTTTTGGTATTTTGTAGTGATGATAGCAATAGCAATAGAAAAGTAAATAAGCGAAGAACAATATATGGAAAGCTCGTAGGCAATGGTTCGGTGATGGAGAATTATGCCAGATGCGGTTCATCATGTAACCGTCATAACCTAGGGTGACACAGAACTAGCTCCAGTTCATTGATATAATGTAGGCATGTATTCTGAACATAGTCATACGTGCTTATAGAAAAGAACTTGCATGACATCTTTTGTCCTATCCTCCTGTGGCAGCGGGGTCCTTACGGAAACTAAGGGATATGAAGGTCTCCTTTTAATAGAGAACCGGAACAAAGCATTAAGACATAGTGAATACATGAACTCCTCAAACTACGGTCATCACCGGTAAGTATCCTGATTATTGTCACTTCGGTGTTAACGGATCATAACACATAATAGGTGACTATAGACTTGCAAGATAGGATCAAGAACACTCATATATTGATGAAAACATAATAGGTTCAGATCTGAAATCATGGCACTCGGGCCCTAGTGACAAGCATTAAGCATAGCAAAGTCATAGCAACATCAATCTTAGAACATAGTGGACACTAGGGATCAAACCCTAACAAAACTAACTCGATTACATGATAGATCCCATCCAACCCATCACCGTCCAGCAAGCCTACGATGGAATTACTCACACACGGCGGTGAGCATCATGAAATTGGTGATGGAGGATGGTTGATGATGATGATGGCGATGGATTCCCCTCTCCGGAGCCCCGAACGGACTCCAGATCAGCCCTCCCGAGAGGTTTTAGGGCTTGGCGGCGGCTCCGTATTGTAAAACGCGATGATTTCTTCTCTCTGGTTTTTCTCCCTGAAACTCAATATATGGAGGTGGGGTTGGAGTTAGAGAGGCAACATGGGGCCCACGAGGTAGGGGGGTGTGCCCCCACCCTCGTGGCAAGGTGGTGGCCCCCCTGGCCTTCATCTTTGGCAGGTATTTTTCTTATTTTCTGAAAAGTGTCTTCGTGAAGTTTCAGGTCATTCCGAGAACGTTTGCTCCTGCACATAAATAATACCATGGTAATTCTGCTGAAAACAGCGCTAGTCTGGGTTAGTTCCATTCAAATCATGCAAGTTAGAGTCCAAAACAAGGGCAAAAGTGTTTGGAAAAGTAGATACGTTGGAGACGTATCATTGAGTAAGTTGTGTGACCTCTTTCAGTGGTAGGCTAGGAGATGTAGGGGATGTAGGTGGTACTATCTACCCAGAGTAAAGAGTTAATGCTTCTGAAAGACCGTGTCTCGATCATCCATTTCTCAAACATCATGTAGTGTGACAAATATAACGAAGGAGATCGAGTCTTGTGGGGAAAAGTGCGCAAACCTCTGCAGAGTGTATAAACTAATCATGATTAGCCGTGTCCCCGATTATGGACATATTGAGTATCTGGTATCTGGTATTTGAATTATTGATTTGATCTCGTCATTCTATTAATTAAATTGTTGGGTTGATGATTACTTAATTTGGGATTGAGTTGGAGAAACCTTCTCAATGTTCTCAACAAACTTTGTAGTGAAATAAAATATATTCCTTTGTTGTAGGGAAAAATTAGCTTTCTGCAAAAATAACCATAAAGCCTCCACCAGCCAAATTTGCATATAGTTATAGCTGCTACATGTTCATTGCTCTAGAGTGTTATTTTGCTAGCATATTCCATGTGCTGACCCGTTTCGGGCTGCAACGTATTATGTTGCATACTTTTCAGACGAAGCTATGCCGTTGGAGTTGATGGACTCATTTTACCTTCTAAGCCTTCCGCTGTTATCTTCATTAGATGGCCTTCAGCCATATTATTGTAATAACTCTCTTTGAGATATTCGATGAAATAAGTGTGTGATTGAACTCTGTTATAAATCCTTCAAGTACTGTGTGTGTCAGCATTACCAATCCAGGGATGACACTTATATACAGAGATTTTACCGTTTAAGGTCGGATCGCTACATAGGTTGCTTTTTTAGCATTTGTCCAGTTTTCAAGCAGATGCCTTGTTTATCTGTATTTGCTTGTTAGGTTGGTTGCAGTGAGCATTTGTCCAGTTTTCAAGCATATGCCCTATTTATCTATATTTTCTTGTTAGGTTGGTTGCAATGAGACTCTGTCCAGTTTTCAATGCCTATATTTGGTTGTTATACTGATCATTTATGCCTTGTTTATTTTAGTCATTCATGATGTGTTGTTCATTATGTGCAAGTCGGAATAGTGCTGCTCGACTACATCAATACCAGTTTGAACGACTATATTTGGTTCCAGTTATGCCTGGTGTAGTTAACACATGCCCTTTATATCAGTTTTACACATTTATCCAGTGTGATGTTTAAGCATTACCTACGTTCTATTCATTTTCAACAATACCAGTTTGAATTGCAATATTTGATGGTTGTTAAGCCTGCTGTCGATAACATTGCCTTCCATTTTATCTCTGCTTTAATAGCATGCTGAAACCAACACATTCAAGCTATCATTTGGATATGATGTTGTTTACCTTTGCTATATTTTTTTGATGTTAAGGTTGTTGTACTTATCATGCCTTTCCACTACTTATGCAGGACAAAAACGGGAGTGGCCACCATTTTCCGCCGAGGTTAGCTTCATCCCTCGGCTTGTACCCCCCCCCCCCCCGTCGTTCCATAATGTAGTGCATATAGATCCAGGCCTAGACACTTGTTAGCTTCTAATATTGACTTGTTGCTTGTAGGTACATATGCCCTTGGCAAGGATCCACACATCAACCCTTTTTGTGCATGGGGCAATGAGATATTCATGAACAAGCATCAAGTGAGGAAACTGATAAGGATTATTAGAAAAAATGTATGAATAGTGGCAACCAAATTATTTGTTTATGCTCTATCCAACACAATAGTGAGCTGTATGATGGTAACTACAAACTCTGTAGCCTTCTCTTTTTACTGCCCATAATGAGTTGTTAGACAACAAAATGTCTGAATCTTTTTCGTTCGCAATGGTTACCGAAGCAGTTCACTCAAGATTTCCTAGCAAAGTACATGATTGGTGGACACACAATGAAGGTTAAAGTTTTTCATCCAGACTACAATGAGCATCGAGAAGTCATAATGAAGACAGTGAAGGATGGATGGGCAGCCATCACAAGGGGTTGGCCTAGAGTCGTGCGCGCATTACGCATGGAGGAGGGCACAATATGGGCATTCCGCTTCACCTTCTCCAACAACCAGAATGCCTTTCGCCTCTCTCTTTATAGTCCTTAGTACAACTGTGGTTCATCATTCTTTACTTGGTGCTTCTGTAGTTCTTCAGTATATGTACCCGTGATTATGCATTCGTGGTTGAACCTATATTTGTAATAAACATGGTTGGATATGAAATAAGTGATTGCCTACTTTCAAATTCAAAACATGTGATTATTAAATTAAGGATTAATTAGGGATTACACTGCACATGGTTTGCTAAAGCAAAACGTCTACGATAGACGTGGAGATCAGACACGTTTCTAGGATCCACTACATGTGCGATCAATCTCCACTACACACACGATCATCCAAGAAAAAACGTGTGCGATTAACAACAACATCACACAGAGTTCTTTCTTATTAAATGTTTGTGATAGTCACCTTATCACACACGCTTCGAAATTATGGACTGTTTGTGATGGTGTGTGCATCGCAAACGTTTGGTCACAGAAGAACGCGTGCGATGTACATACTAACGGAAACGTATTCCTTGGATTGACTGTGTGGAATGTACATACGAATGGAAACGTTAAGCAGGGACTGACCGTGTGGGATGTACTTACGATCGAAAACGATTTCTCCTGTTTAATTGTATTTTTAGCACTATTGTACGTATAACCATATTTGAGCGCTCGTTGGTCGCACACGACCTCATTTTGCCGAGCATGTGTGCTAGGAGGGCATATACCAGATGGTTTCTGTGTTGTGTGGGAAGGACCCCCCCTATCGCAGTCACTCACTTAACGACGGTTCCGAACGCCGTCACGAAAAGGGGTTAAAAACCGTTTGTATAGCACCAACGCATACCAGTGTGGATAGGCTTTTTCCTCGTGGGTCCGGAATGAGAAATCCAAATCTGTCACTACCATGCAGCTTTTCTTATTAAGAATTACAACCCATTTGGTGTGCTAGATGAAAATAAGTTTGTGGGTGCTGGTGGGCGCTAAGAACTTGCGGTTCTATAATGAACAAAGATCTCAAGGATCCCACGAGAGTGAGGTCGTGCGGGTATAGCACCGACGCGTACCAGTGTAGAAGCAACAGCATTGGATTTAACATGGTTATTATTAATACTAGAAGAAGAATCTTTCTTGCTCTTGTTGCTAGATTTTACTTGTGGCATATAAGTAGAGAAGAGTAAATGCTTGGCAATGTAAGAAGAACTTTTCTTTCGAAGATCATCATTGATTGCTTTCAAGAACCCACCCTCTTTCTCTAAATTGAGTTTCTCAAAGTGTAGTTTCTCATGAGTCTTTAAAAGCTCTTGATGATCCTCTAATGTAGTTTCATGATCTAACTTAAGAGTGTTTAGTTCTTTAGTTAGACGCTCAATCTCCTTCTTACCATTGTCATTCGTTTCATCTTGATTAGCATGATTAATAGCAATTTCATCATAGTTTTCATCACTAGTGTTGTCAACAACTAAGTCATCATAACCTAGCTAATCATATTCATCACTATTGAAATCAACATACTCGGGGTGTGATACCTTAGGGCCTTTAGCCATGAAGCATCTTCCAATTCCTTCATTTGGTGTGTTAAATATGCCGTTGGAGTTGGATGACACAAGTGCAAGACCGGCAACACCTTCAACTTGAGTATATTCGGAGTCGGAGTGATAACTTCTCTTGGAGTAGTTGTCAGTGTCGGAACCGGATACCCATTCACCAATGTGAGCTTGATGTCTTCATCTTGTGTAGTTCTTTGATGACTTGTCCTTCCTTTACAAATCCTTGCTTCTATGAGAGGGTCTTCGTTCATAACGATCATCTCTACTCCTTCTCTCTCTTGGTGGTGATTCATCTCTTTTACTTCTCCTTTTAGGTGAATATTATCTTCTCTTGTAGGGAGTCGTACACTCATTGGAGTAGTGTCCGGGTCTTCCACAATTGTAGCAATTGCGATCATGACTAGAAGATCTTTTGTCATTGTAGGACCTTGACTTGGAGCTTCTCTCTTTGCTTCTACTCTTGTAGAGCTTGTAGAAGTTCTTCACCATTAAGCTCAATTCTTCATTGAATACTTGTTTCTCATTTGATGTTGTAGGAGCATCACATGAATTTTTGTAAGCACCACTAAACTTGTTGTGAAGCTCTTCCTTATCCTTGTGTGACATCTCATGGGCTAAAATTCTACCAATGACTTCTGTTGGCTTGAGATCTTTGTAGTTAGGCATCATTTGGATCAAAGTGCACACGGTATCATATTTTCCATCCAAGGCTCTTGGGATCTTCTTGATGATGAATCTGTCGGTCATCTCTTCGCTTCCTAAGCCAGCAATCTCACTTGTGATGAGAGCAAGCCTAGAGTACATTTCAGCGACTCCCTTCACCATCCTTTATTTTGAACTTGTCAAGTTGACTTTGAAGCACATCCAATTTGGATTCCTTGACGGACTCGGTACCCTCGTGCATATCAACCAAAGTATCCCAAATTTCCTTTGCATTCTCAAGGTGACTGATTTTGTTGAATTCTTTGGGGCACAAGCAGTTGAAGAGAATATCACAAGCTTGAGCATTGTATTGCAACATCTTCAATTCTTCCGCAGACGCTTCACGATCCAGTTCTGTTCCATCCTCGAAGATTTCACCTTGCAAGCCAATATGCACAATAGCCCAAACGGCGGGGTTATGACCAAGAATATGCATTTTCATCTTATGCTTCCAACTAGCAAGATTTGTATCATCAAAGTAAGGACCTCTACGGTGGTAATTTCCCTCGCTAGATGCCATACTCTCATAGGTTGTGAAACCAAGGCTATGATCACCAAAGTTATGGAAATCAAGGCAAATGGAGACCAAAACTCTGATACCACTTGTAGGGTCGAAAGTAGGTCCAGAGGGGGTGATTAGACTACTTAACCAAATAAAATCTAACCTTTTCCCAATTTTAAGTCTTGGCAGACTTTAGCAACTTAGCACAAGTCAAGCAATCAACCTACATGCAATTCTAAGAGTGTAGCAGCGGAAAGTAAAACATTGCATATGAAGATAAAGGGAAGGGTTTGGAGAAAGCAAATACAATGTAGACATGAAGATTTTTGGCGTGGTTCTGATAGGTGGTGCTATCGTACGTCCATGTTGATGGAGACTTCAACCCACGAAGGGTAACGGTTGCACGAGTCCACAGAGGGCTCCACCCACAAAGGGTCCATGAAGAAGCAACCTTGTCTATCCCACCATGGCCATCGCCCAAGAAAGACTTGCCTCACTTGGGTAGATCTTCACGAAGTAGGCGATATCCTTACCCTTACAAACTACTTGGTTAATTCAACTCCCCAATCTTGTCGGAGGCTCCCAAGTGACACCTAACCAATCTAGGAGACACCACTCTCCAAAAGGTAATAGATGGTGTGATGATGATGAACTCCTTGCTCTTGTGCTTCAAATGATAGTCTCCCAAACACTCAACTCTCTCTCTCTCACACACAGATTTGGCTATGGTGGAAAGATGATTTGAGTGGAAAGCAACTTGGGGAAGGCTAGATATCAAGATTCTTGTGGTTGGATTGGAATGTCTTGGTCTCAACACATGAGTAGGTGGTTCTCTCTCAGAAAATGAGTAGTGAAAGTGTAGGCATGTTCTGATGGCTCTCTCACAAATGGAGAAGGAGGTGGAGGGGTATATATAGTCTCCACACAAAATCCAAGTGTTACACACATTTGACCCAACTCGGTCAGACCGAATAGAAGAACTCGGTGAGACTGGTTTAGTTCAAAATGTGAACGTTAGGAATCTCGGTGGGACCGATTGGAACAACTCGGTGGGACCGATGTGCTAGGGCTAGGGCAAAACCTCATCTCGATGAGACCGATTGCTTGAACTCGGTGAGACCGATTCCAGCAAAGAGCAAATAGAGAGTTGGTCAAGCAAACTCGATGGGACCGATTGCACATTTTTGTGAGACCGAAATAATAACAACAGTCAACAAAGAGTTTGCAAGGCCATCTCAGTGAGACCGAGATCCGTATCAGTGTGACCAAATTGTCTAGTGTTTCTGGCATTGGCTAGGTCAAATGAACTCGGTGGCGCTGGATAGATCAAATCGGTGGGGCCAAGTTTGACTTTGAGTTTTGGACATATGTGGAAATGAGAAAGTGGCTGAGGGTTTTGGAGCAATATCACTAAGCACTTTGAGCAAGTAGACAAAGAAACACCTCATCCCCTTTTAATAGTATTAGCTTTCCTATGGACTCAATGTGATCTTGGATCATTAAAATGAAAATGAAGAGTCTTGAGATTTTGCCAATCTTTGTCCTTAGCATTTTGAGGGGTCCACATCTCTAGTCCATGCGATGCCAATCATTGAACTTTCTAATATATTTAACTTGAATGGATACAAGTTCAATGAGCTATATGTTATTATGAATTACCAAAACCACGTGGGGATTAGTTGCATTTCCAGAAGGAGGGGAATTCAGCCCCCCTTCCTTCCCTCTCCCTCCTTTCCTTTCTATCCGGCACAAATATGGAAGGGGGCGCGACTAGGGGGAGGAGCCCAAGTGGGATTCGACCCCACTTGGGGCACCTCCTGGCTGCCTCCCCTCTCCCCCACCTATATATATATATGTGAGAGGGGGCGCCACACATAACCACAACAATCACTTAGCAGTTTTTGGTGCCCCTCTCCACAGTTTCGTCCCTCGGTCATATTTTTGGAGTGCTTAGGCGAAGCCCTGCAGAGATAGCATCACCATGATACGTCTCCACCGTATCTACTTTTCCAAACACTTTTGCCCGTGTTTTGGACTCTAACTTGCATCATTTGAATGAAACTAACCCGGACTGACGCTGTTTTCAGCAGAATTGTCATGGTGTTATTTTTGTGCAGAAATAAAAGTTCTCGGAATGACCTGAAAATCAACGGAGATTATTTTTGGAATATATAAAAAATACTGGCGAAAAGATCCACGTTAGGGGGCCCACACCCTGTCCACGAGGGTGGGAGGCGCGTCTACCCCCGCCGGGCGCACCCCCTGCCTCATGGGCCCCCTGATGCTCCACCGACGTCCACCTTGACTCCATATATTCACTTTCGGGGAGAAAAAAATAGGAGAGAAGGATTCGTCGCGTTTTACGATATGGAGCCGCTGCCAAGCCCTAAAATCTCTCGGGAGGGCTGATCTCGAGTCCGTTCAAGGCTCCAGAGAGGGGAATCCATCGCCTTCGTCATCATCAACCTTCTTCCATCACCAATTTGATGATGCTCATCGTCGTGCGTGAGTAATTCCATCGTAGGCTTGCTGGACGGTGATGGGTTGGATGAGATTTATCATGTAATCGATTATGTTTTGTTAGGGTTTGATCCCTAGTATCCACTATGTTCTTAGATCGATGTTGCTATGACTTTGCTATGTTTAATGCTTGTCAGTAGGGCCCGGGTGCCATGATTTCAGATCTGAACCTATTATGTTTTCATGAATGTATGTGAGTTCTTGATCCTATCTTGCAAGTCTATAGTCACCTATTATGTGTTATGATCCGTTAACCCCGAAGTGACAATAATCGGGATACTTACCGGTGATTACGGTAGTTTGAGGAGTTCATGTATTCACTATGTGTTAATGCTTTGGTCCGGTACTCTATTAAAAGGAGGCCTTAATATCCCTTAGTTTCCAATAGGACCCCGCTGCCACGGGAGGGTAAGACAAAAGATGTCATGCAAGTTCTTTTCCATAAGCACGTATGACTATATTCGGAATACATGGCTACATTACATTGATGAACTGGAGCTAGTTCTGTGTGACCCTATCTTATAACTGTTGCATGATTGATCACATCCGACATAATTATCCATCACTGATCCATTGCCTATGAGCTTTTCATATATTGTTCTTCTCTTATTTACTTTTCCGTTGCTACTGTTACAATCACTATAAACCCAAAAATATTACGTTTGCTACCGTTACCACTACTATCATATTACTTTGCTACTAAACACTTTGATGCAGATATTAAGTTTCCAGGTGTGGTTGAATTGACAACTCAGCTGGTAATACTTAAGAATATTCTTTGGCTCCCCTTGTGTCGAATCAATAAATTTGGGTTGAATACTCTACCCTCGAATATTGTTCCGATCCCCTATACTTGTGGGTTATCAAGACTATTTTCTGGCGCCGTTGTCGGGGAGCGTAGCTCTATTCTTTGAGTCACATGGGATTTATATCTTCTGATCACTATGAAGAACTTGAAAGATCAAAGAACCAAGATTTTCCTTCAACTACAAGGGGAGGTAAGGAACTGCCATCTAGCTCTGCACTAGATTCACCTTCTGTTTTGAGTAAACTTGCGACGCCTACACATGCTATTGATTCTAATAGGTCGCATGTTATTGATGATGCCACTTCTGCTTTGCTTGATACTTATGATGAAACTACTTCTATGCTTGATACTACTGTGCCACTAGGTGAATTTCTTGATGAACAACTTGCTAGGGTTAGAGAGAATGAAATTATTGAAACTGATAATATTGATGAAAGTGATGATGAAGATTCTCCCCCTAGATATGAATTACCTGTTTTTCCTGAGGGTTATGTTATGGATGAAGAAACTGTTGGGGATATACATAACAGGTAGGCCCACGAAGGGTCGAAATATCATGAAGCATGGGGCCCACACAACATGTGGGTCCATGTCAATTTCATACAGACACACTATCCACTCGGACAAGCAGCATACTATCCACTCGACCAAGCAACATACCATCCACTCGGATGACGGCTCACCACTCGACCGTACGACTCACTCGGATATACGAAGACCAGCAGGCAGCAAGGCAGTCGGCATCTTTCTAATAGTGAGGGCTTAATAGCGGGCTAGCATTATGGCATTCATACCCCACTTTGTAACATAGGAGGTGAGGGGGTGGCGCACTCTATATAAGCCACCCCCACCACTAGACAAGGGGGCTTCTTCTTCCACCTCTCTCTCTTTTCACCATTAGTCTCAGGACTTAGCTCAGGCATGGGGATCCGTTCCTCTCTCTCACACACATGTTGTAATCTCTGGATATATACTCAGATAAAACAAAGCCTCTCCGGAGCACGAGACGTAGGGTTGTTATCTCCACCGTGAGAGGCCCGAACTCGCTAAAACCACCGTGTCACCCATATGCATCTCGATAGATCATGCTCCGTTCTCCTACCCCTCTCTTACTGTCAGACTTAGAACCACGACAGTTGGCGCCCACCGTGGGGCATGGCGTCTATCGAACCATGATGCAAATGGTTTTTATTTCTTCGATCTTCGTTCGTCGATCAACAATCATCAATGGAGGGTTTGATCCAAGATGGTCCAGACATCACTCCATCCACAGGAGAGACATGACACTCTTCATACAGAGGGATCAGGAAGTCCCATTCCATACTATCTTGTTCTTTACAATCTACCATTGATCTAACGATTGTTTGTTTTTCTTCTGTATGCACACGAGCTCATACAAAAGGATGCCTCCCTTTGTACCGATTGGTGGTTTGGCTCCCGGACGATGAAGCGCTGCTGTCCGCATGTCGTCATCTTCGGCCTCATCTACGGACGCCGTTGCCGAGCGCCCACACACGCACAGCCGCTAACGCTGTGCCTGGCTCTTCGGCCTGCGGAGCACGACGGCCGGCGGTCGATCCGGCTCCTCGGGCGACGAGGCCCCAATGCCGGCACTCGGCCCAGCTCCGCGGGCATTGAAGGGCGACTCCGACGGCGCACGGCTCCGGCTCCTCGAGCAGTGAAAGCGACCACAGAGTTCGCACCGGCCTCGCTCTTGGCTGTGCCGGCCCGCGACTCTCGCGCCTGGGCTGCAGCCATCTACTTATCCTCCTCATCACCACCTCTCTGACTACCGTCAGACCTGACCGGCAGTTTCCGTCGCGGCGGAGCTCTCCTCCGGGCTGCCTCTACGACTTTCCTTCTAACCTTAATTCCTTTCCATTTATTCTTGCTTAACTGCCGCTAATTAAAGCCTCCTGCATGCAGGGGTTAAATGGCCGTGGGAAAGGGAAACTTCCCTTACATGCACAAACGGTAACGCATCTTGCCTAATTACCGCTAACTAACCACTCCTGCATGCACGTACATGTCCTGGACGTGGGCAACTCCATCAAGGCATAGTAACGTCTTCTTCATCTTCCTTGTGGCCCCAACTGGCGACCCGGCGGCCTCCCGATGCGGTGTCCGCGCGCGCCGGCTCACAGGCCCGACCAGGCTGCTGCTACTGCATCAGCAGAGCACGGCGTTCCTACCTCCGACATCAACACTCGGTCGTGAGCTGGCAGCGCGCTTGGCCGTGGTTTGGATGACGTGGTGTCCCTCAAACTAGCCTACGACCCGGCTCCCTCGAGTAACGAAGCATAGCAGCCGGCAGCGCTGCTCCATCCACCAGTGTCGACTGCAAGGCACTACCCACTCGGTGACCTCTCCCTCCGGCGTCGACTGCCCGACGCAGCGCGGGCACACGGCGGGTCTTTTCTCCACCCAACTGCTCGACCGCGGCCTCCGCGGCGGAGTGCCAGCACTAGCCACGCACTCGCAGGCGGCGGCTCGTCCAGTCGGCAGCGTGATGGTTCCCTCTGTGGTGAAGCGTAGACCGGACGTGACACGAGCGCGGGCATCGATCCGCGTCCCCAGATACGGCGACCTCCGCAGCGAAGACGCGCCGTGGATTCCGGCATTGGGACACACTTCCCTCACCGGCGAGGGTTACTCGGCAGATTGAGAGGTTCTTCTATTCAGCAACTGATTCAGTCGGATGGCGGCTTCTACATTCAATCGGACAGTCCACATTTTACTTAGACCAACCTCAGCATGGCACGCTCGATTACAGTATACAGAAACATCTACTTCACTCGGACGTCTCGAGCGTCGCCACTCCACTGGAGGCCTCTACTTCACTTGGACGTCCTGCGCGTCGCCACTCTGCGGGACGCGTCTACTTCACTCGGACGTTCCGAGCTTCACCACTTTGATGGACGCGTCTACTTCACTCTACCGCTCCGCGCGTCGCCACTCGGTTGGTCACCTCATCACCACTCGGCCGCCCCGCGCGTCGCCACAGGTTGGTCACCTCATAACCACTCGGCCGCTCCGCGCGTCGCCACTCGGTTGGTCACCTCATCACCACTCGGCCGCTCCGCGCGTCGCCACTGGGTTGGTCACCTCATCACCACTCGGTCGCTCCGTGCGTCGCCACAGGTTGGTCACCTCATC